>NC_069503.1:352853933-353113933 GCF_027579735.1 Bombina bombina
AATTTAATGATAGTATAGTGTTAGGTTTAATTGTAACTTAGGTTAGGATTTATTTTACAGGTAATTTTGTAATTATTTTAACTAGGTAACTATTAAATAGTTCTTAACTATTTAATAGCTATTGTACCTGGTTAAAATAATTACAAAGTTGCCTGTAAAATAAATATTAATCCTAAAATAGCTACCATGTAATTATAATTTATATTGTAGCTATATTAGGGTTTATTTTACAGGTAAGTATTTAGCTTTAAATAGGAATAATTTATTTAATAAGAGTTAATTAATTTCGTTAGATTTAAATTATATTTAATTTAGGGGGGTGTTAGTGTTAGGGTTAGACTTAGCTTTAGGGGTTAATACATTTATTAGAATAGCGGTGAGCTCCGGTCGGCAGATTAGGGGTTAATAATTGAAGTTAGGTGTCGGCGATGTTAGGGAGGGCAGATTAGGGGTTAATACTATTTATTATAGGGTTAGTGAGGCGGATTAGGGGTTAATAACTTTATAATAGTAGCGGTGAGGTCCGCTCGGCAGATTAGGGGTTAATAAGTGTAGGCAGGTGGAGGCGACGTTGAGGGGGGCAGATTAGGAGTTAATAAATATAATAGAGGGGTCGGCGGTGTTAGGGGCAGCAGATTAGGGGTACATAGCTATAATGTAGGTGGCGGCGCTTTGCGGTCGGCAGATTAGGGGTTAATTATTGTAGGTAGCTGGCGGCGACGTTGTGGGGGGCAGATTAAGGGTTAATAAATATAATACAGGGGTCGGCGGTGTTAGGGGCAGCAGATTAGGGGTACATAAGTATAACGCAGGTGGCGGTCGGCAGATTAGGGGTTAAAAAAATTTAATTGAGTGGCGGCGATGTGGGGGGCCTCGGTTTAGGGGTACATAGGTAGTTTATGGGTGTTAGTGTACTTTAGAGTACAGTAGTTAAGAGCTTTATGAACCGGCGTTAGCCCAAAAAGCTCTTAACTACTGACTTTTTTCCTGCGGCTGGAGTTTTGTCGTTAGATGTCTAACGCTCACTTCAGACACGACTCTAAATACCGGAGTTAGAAAGATCCCATTGAAAAGATAGGATACGCAATTGATGTAAGGGGATCTGCGGTATGGAAAAGTCGCGGCTGAAAAGTGAGCGTTAGACCCTATTTTGAGTGACTCCAAATACCGGAGTTAGCCTAAAACCAGCGTTAGGAGCCTCTAACGCTGGTTTTCACGGCTAACGCCAAACTCCAAATCTAGGCCTAAGTGAGGGGCTGACCCTGGGCATTCAAGTGTGTTCTAGAGATGTGATATTTCACCTACACTTAGGCCCAGCATGTAGAATTCATAAAGACTCAAGGCTTGTGAAGTATATTGTCTTTCAGTCTTGCTATTTCAAAACTGACAGTGAAGTCTCATTTTTCTATTTCTTCTACATTATTTCTCTTTAAAGGACCAGTCAACACATTAGATTTGCATAATCAACAAATGCAAGATAACAAGACAATGCAATAGCATTTAGTCTGAACTTCAAATGAGTAGTAGATTTTTTTATAAAAATTTAAAAGTTATGTATATTTCCACTCCCCTTGTACCATGTGATAGCAATCAGCCAATCACAAATGCATATACGTATAGTCTGTGAATTCTTGCACATGCTCAGTAAGATCTGGTAACTCAAAAATTGTAAATATAAAAGACTGTGCACATTTTTTTTAATGGAAGTAAATTGGAAAGTTGTTTAAAATTACATGCTGTATCTGAATCATGAAAATTTAATTTAACCTGAGTGTCCCTTTAACAGTTTTCTAGCTGTCTCTGTGCCTATGTTACTGTGGACTGTCGTGTTCGCTTTGCACGAAATTGGAATACCAGCGTACATTTGCGTGCACTGTTATTACTGAGTGGAGTGCCAATATCTTGCTGGCGTAAGCACAGTTTTGCGCACCACTGGTAATCTGGCCTTGTATGTATAATCAGTGACATTTAAGTGGAATACATAAAAAAATGTTACAAATATACAATTTTTGGTTATTCTCTGCTTGTGATCACACTTTACTTTTATCATGGGCACAGGTGAATTGTTAAAACTACTTATAAATAGAAACTATAAGTATAGACATATAATACTGTTATAATTATGGTATAAATGAATTAAGTCATGACAAATGATATATTAATAGTGAAACAAACAACTATTTATTTCTTCCTACATCATGCTGTGGAGTCTTCAGTTAATTCAGGAATGTATATGCATATAAGATACATTTTATTATAGAATGATTTTTGGAGCATGAGTGTAATTTGCAGTCATATCAAGTGGGTATAAAAAGTCTACACACACCCTTCTTAAATTAGGTTTTTGAAATGTAAAGACAGAAATAACAACAATGTAAATGTTGATATTTCCCATCTGTAAGGGAAGTGTAGAGCCAGATAGGCTTGCAGCGTCATAAGGGTTATGGCTGTCAGTGAGTGGGATAGAGGAATGGGAGTTGCAGTGAGTTTGCAACAATGTTGCAGGGACAGAGAGTGGTTTACCTCTTATCCTGATAAATCTGGAGTTCCTCTTCCTCTTTTGCTCCAGGACAAGAAGCTGTCAAGTTGCTGTCAAGCTGCTCTGATCATCTTTTCACCATGAGGCATTACAAGCTTTCTTTGACTCCTCCTCTGAGATTCAGGGATGGGAAGAATCCTTCTTCTGTCTGTAGTGACCTGGATCAACAGATAAGTGTCCAAGAATTAGAATATATTATACCCCCATCCCAAATTCAGCCCCCCCTTCCTGCAACCCCTTCAAAACCCCTGCCCCAACAACAAGCTAAGACACCTTCCAATATATTGGTGGTTGATATCCATCAACCTCCAGCTGTATATTTACCTAGCCCTGTCTGGGTGGTAATGGAAACCCTCCCCTGAGCATCTAAACCCTCCACCCCTTCCAGGGCCTTCCCATACTCTGACCCCCCAGGACATTTCTTCATCCTTTGTGCAGTTGTTTACTGTACTCCCTAAAACTGCGGCAGGTGTGGAGGTAGGTGTGGTTGCATCCCTGCTTTCTACCATTGCATCTGCAATTTCTGCAGAACAGATGGCTAATGCCCCTATGGTGGGCCAGGTAGCCTCTGGAATAACTCCTCAACTAACAGATCTGAATTCTCAACTTAGGCCAGAAAAAACAGGCTCAAACATTTATATTGATGTGCAAAGCCATGTGGCTTCTAATGTGTCCCCAGTGGCCTTTATAACTAACGTAGGCCTTAGTGAACCACCTCCTCCCCCTGGGCCTTTGTCCCTTATTTCGTTATATACACCTGCCTCTGGCCCGGTAGCTACCTACCAAGGGTACACAGAGGTAGGCCGGTTGGACCCTGCTATCCCGTGGTATGTGGATGCTCAGTCAGACCCCCTAGGCCCAGCGGCCTCTGAAATATTATCCCTCGGCCTAGTCGCAGGCAGTGGTGTCATAGCCCCCGGCCCCCCTTTTGTTCTACCCGTGCCACACTGCCTCTACTCAAATGGAAGGTATACTTACCTTGCATCATGATACTGCGCAGCCTGCTCCTCCCCTCCTTGGTATTGCTGTTCATTCCTCATTCTAAAACTGATCCGGAGGCAAAAAGGGCATGGCTCACTTTCCCAGCTCAGAAAGACACCTCCTGCTGCCCTGTAGAAACGTTAGGAGAGTTTTCGAAACACAGACCTTCAGGAGCTGGCCAATTCCTTGTACATAACAACGGATCCTCCCTGTGACTTTGCCAATTCCGTAAACTGTTGGCCAGAGCAGTACAGTTAGCAGGTCTTGACCCTTCTAAAATATCGCCACATTCCTTTAGAATTTGGGTGGCCACAAAAGCTGCCCAGGAAGGGGCGACCGCCCATAGTATTCAACACCTAGGGCGATGGTTGTCTAACCGTTACAAATTGTATGTTCGCCCAGTGTCACACAAATAATAAGAGTTAGGATTTTCTCCTGTACGCATTTACTCCAGATATCCAGTATCATGGCTAATTATGTTTTGTTTTTTTAGGTGCGGGCAGCGCTGCCTCCAGAGTGTGGATCAAAGGCCACTCTTTTATTCATTGGGCGGCGATCTGGGCCCTGTCTAAAGAAGGAGGGAAGAATTTAGGTTTCCCCTGAGCTAGAGTTTCTATTAGGTGGTTAGGTTCGAGGGGCATGTGCTAGCCACAACTCCCAGGTGTCTTACAGGATGCTCACAGGCGTTGGGGTAAGCCCCACATCATCATTATTCACTTGGGAGGGAATGATATTGGAGCAGTCCCAGCCCTCGACCTGACCAAAATTATACAATCCGACTTAGGTTGGATTAGGGCCTAGCTTTCTGGAATCACGTTAGGTTGGTCCAATGTTATAGCTCAATGCCATTGGCGTTACATGTGTTCCACCGGCGCCTACAGAGTTAGAAAAAAGTTAAATAGGGACATAGGGGGGAGTGTCACTGGTTCCCAGGGTTTCGTGATATGCCACAATGCCATTAAGGCCGACAAGTGGGAGCTCTTTAGGGGGGGTTCACTTAACAGATTCAGGGTTAGACCTATTCCTAGAAGATATAAAAAGGGCTCTTCCTCCCTTCCTGTAAGTCAGGTCGGGTTGGTGGTGGCAAGTGATACTGAGATGCTATCCCTTGTGGTGGGAGGTCACAGCCAGGAGCGCATGGAGATGGTGAACGGGGGGGGGGGGGGAGTGATGACCAGGCTGATGGGGGCAGGGCCGATTACTTTAGTCAACTGAATTGCCCCGCCTCTAGGGGTAGCAGGTCAGGAGAACTCGGAAACACCTCCACCCAAGCAGAGTTTGCTGCTGTAGTCTGGATCTGGCTGCTGACCTCTTCAGTACGGGGGTTAGGCTTAACATCTCATTTGCCGCCATCTAAATAAGAGTTTATCAGTTTTATATATATATTTATATAATTGTTAATAAAGGGGACCAGTGATGGTTCGATTATTCCCAAAAAAAGTGTCTGTGTTTATTTATGGGGAAGGGTAGAGGGTGAGTTTATTGAATGCTTAACAAGTTAAAAGTTTCCCCTTCCCCCAGTTGGGTCCTGTTACCTCGGGTAGCGAGCTTGTAGGCCTTTAATCCCTTATGTGATCTTCCAACAAACAAACATCAATAGAAAAAAACAAATAGTTAATTATTAGGAACATTTTAAATAAAAAAACCTACAACACCCTGATTGTGTACGTCTGCATAAATAATGGAGGCTCTAGCTGTGTTCACAGTTAACCAATCACATTCTAAATAATTTCTGTAGGTAAATAGTATACACCTGGCATCAATTAAAATGATTCTGAATAAACCCAGATAAAGTCATCTGTTGCTGTAGGAATTTTTTGAATGTTTGGAGTTGCATTCTACTGGGAGAGCCATGGTCCCCAAATAGTTGCCAAAGAAACTGCAAGCGTTAATTGTTGAAAAGTACCAATTAGGAGAGGAATATAAAAGAATATCAAAGACACTTGATCAGTGTCAAAACCATCTTCAATAACTGGAGAAAATGTGTCACCACAGAGACATTGCAAAGATCAGGACGACCGTTCAAACTTGATGAGATGATGAGGAGAAAACTTATCAGTGAGGCTATCAAGAGGCAAACAACACTGAAGAAGCTACAAGTATTTCCATCAGGTACCGTTCACTCTTTGCAGGTGACCACTATCTCTGGTATTCTGCACATGTCTGGGCTATGAGGTAGGGTGGCAAGACGGAAACTGTTTCTTATAGAATGGAAAATCCAAGTCCGTCTAAATTATGCCAAAAAGATTCATTTATACACAGCACACTGTGAGACTGTATGACGATATGCTCTGTAACCAGAGACTGTGTCTTCAAAAGTTAGTTAAATATGTTCCAGTCCCCCAGCCACTGTAGAATCTCAGATCTATCCTGTGAAGCTTCAGTACATGGGCTGAGTAGCAAGTCTGCAGTACCTTCTGACAAGATACTGAAGATAGGCGTTATAGCTGAATAAATCCAAAACAAAACATAAAAACACTTTTTTTGACTTGTCAGTGTGAAGTTTTCTCAATCTATCCTACAGAATAGCTGTGCACTTCCTGTTAGTTTCAAATTTAATATAATAAATATCTGAGTTTTTTTTAACGGGACAAATTGACTAAGCTTAAAGGGATAGGGAAAGCCAAAATTAAACTTGCATGATTAACATAGAGCATGTCATTTTAAGACACTTTCAATTTCACTTCTATTTTCAAATGTGCTTTGTTCTCTGGGTATCCCTTGTTTAAAAAGAATAAGCACATATCCTACACTAGTGGGAGCTAGCTGCTGATTGGTGCCTGCACACATTTGTCTCTTGTGATTGGCTGACTAGATGCAATGCTGTTCCTTCAGCAAAGGATAACAAGAGAATGAAGCAAATGTGATAAAATAAGTAAATTGGAAAGTTGTTTAAAATGATATATTCTATCCAAATCATGAAAGAAAATGTTGGGGTGTTCTGTTTCTTTAATGACCCTATAAATCAGCTGCTTATATGAACATGAGTTTAAATTTTGAAACTAAAAACATCTTTTTAAATATATTATTATTATTATTTTTTTAAAAAACAGATGTTTATCTAATTGCTATACAGGTGGCCCTCGTTTTACAACGGTTCAATTTAACGTTTCAGAATAACAACCTTTTTTTCAGTCATGTGACTGCTATTGAAAAGCATTGAGAAGCAGTGCATTTATTAAAATAGCCAGTAGGTGGAGCTGTCCGCTTGTGTTGCAGCAAAGCCAAGCAAGATGAAATTAATCAGTTTAACCAGACCTGAGCTATCGAGCAGATTTCAAAGGAACAAGATCTTCCTGCCTATAAATCAGTCCAGATTGGAATGCATAGAAAGAACTGTTTGTAGAAAAATGCAAGTGAAGTCTGTGTTGTGTGATTATTTTATTAGGTTTATAATGCTGTTTTGCAAATGTTTTTGTTCATTTAACTTAGGTTAATTATATATTCTGTGTTGTGTGATTATTTTATTAAGTTTATAATGCTGTTTAGCATCTAAAGTCTTCATATCAAAGCTTTAAAAATAATGTATTAAGTGTTACTTATGACAATTTTAAAAGGGGCCTGGAACCTAACTCCCTCACTTCCCATTGACTTACATTATAAACTGGGTTTCAATTTACAACGGTTTCGATTTACAACCATTCCTTCTGGAACCTAACCCCAGCGTAAACTGAGGGCTACCTGTATTTATATTTATACTAGTGGAGGTTTATTTCAGTTTGCCAATAGAGCTGTAACAGATGTCCTTATCAAACCATCAAACTGAGAGCCTTATTGTAAACATTAATTTTCTGTTGAACAGTTTTACCTTAATCAACAATGTTTTAATATGTTAAATTACCCCTCTTTAATTTCCACAATATATTATTTTCGTTTTAATGCCCCTTTAAGCAAGCACTTGAACCAGGAATTTCCTGGATTATGTAGGTTTGAGTGAAAAACAGATGATTAACCCGTCTAAAGAGTTTGCTTTGATATGCATAAGACACATTTATTGAGTTTAAGTCCATTGAAATCAGCTGTTTAATGGGAGAAGATAGTCAAAATTAAGATAGAGCATGTAATATTGAAAAGGTTTATCAATTTATTCCGAAATGAAAATTTACTTTATTCTTTTTATATTCTTTGTTGAAAAGCATACCTAAGTAGTCTCAGAAGCAGTAGTGCACAACTGGAAGATAGCTGGGGATTGGTGGCTATACACATAGGCATATTGTAATTGATTTATCAGATTTGCATTACTGCTCTGGCGGCTGGCTTTAACTATGTTTTTATCCTGTTGGTATAACTTTATGCAGTTAGTAGAGCAATAATGAAATGCGGTAACAAATAAGAGCATTTTATTTTTGCCTTTTTATGTCCTTTTAAAACAGCACTGCTTGGAGTCTCTGGAAACAAGAAGGTAAAATTTATATGCATTTTAAAGCATTCAGAGAAGAGGAAAACTGTTAAAATATAAAGAAAAAAAAAAAAAGATCAAGATTAGAAATAAAGGAAATGTGAACAAAATATTTGCAAATGACTGATTAGATTCTAGAGGTAGTTGTTGTTTTTAATTGACCAACACCGGTCCTAAAATTGAGAGAATTTGCTTGGTTGTGACAATTTTGAAATGTATTGGTAAGTTTTAATATTAAACACGACAAGGGATTTCGTTATGGCGTGTGTTACCTCTAATAAGCACAAAATGCGCCATTGTAATATAAAAACATTATTATTAAAACTCTTATGACATGTATCATGGTGTTATAATATTACCTTACTTATCTATTTGTAAGCAATGTTTCCCTTGAGAAGCAGACATCGTTTTTTAACATCCGTTTTAAATAGAAATAGCTAGGAACGGATGAGTATTAAAATTACAAGCAGGGTTCATAAAAAACTTGTTAATTGGCTTGGGGAATATGTTGTGTTAGTTGAAACCAATGTTCTAAAGTTTTTACAATGAGAACAGAAAACTCTTTTTTTTTTTAATGACAAAAAATCAAATTCATGCAAATGGTGTTTATAAACAACAGCTAAATAAACTAACATTTTCTTCTAAAAAGCAATATAGTTACTAAGCTTGTCAGTCTACTGGCACTTTAAAGACATTATGTTATATTATTGTTGCATGACAAATTACACAGTGTTCTCTTCGGAAAAATAAGTACTAAAATATGCAACACTAATGCATTCAATAAAAGCCTTTTTAATAGTTCATACATTCCCAATATATTTTCTTTTTAAAGTTGCAGTCACATTGAAGCAGTTTGATTATTATTAAACTTTTCCTTTTAAATAAAATAGTTTTATAGTGTTCATGGTTACTCAACCCAAACAAATATTAATAATATGTGAATAAGGAAGGAGTATCTGTAAATTTTGCCTGCTTGGAGAAACATAAAATATTTAGTGACAGGATCTTCATGATTACAATCGATCATTATGATGAGCAGACTACATATTTCTGGTTGTCGAAATTGGAATGTATAAGAAATATTTTGTTGTTAAACATACTAAAAGCATGAACATTCTGATTCTAAGAATGTAGGGCATAAGCGATTCTACTGGGGTGAATATGACTGCAATAGCTCACATCTCTTTAAGGTGGCGCCTGCGCTGTACTAGCTGGAATGAGGATGTCGGTGAAAATGTTCTTTTCACTTTCCCTTTATGCTTAGCCACACCCCACAATACCTAGCCACACCCCACCATGAACCGACTACGGGCAAGATTACATATACAGTATAGGTTTCAGTGCAACTGCTGAAACCTATGCCGCCCATAAGTTCACTTTGCACATTGGGTGAATCACATATACGGTGCCGGCAGATGATATACTGCCGTAAGCCGGATAAACGGACAGCGTTCAGAAATGTGTGGAAATAGACATTTCTGGAGTCAACAGTAACTTACGACAGTTTATGAACTGCTGGCGCCTAAGAAAAAAATTAAATTAAAAAATGTTTTATTGCCCGTAAAAGTATAACCTGGCTCCAAAAAATTAACCTGACACATCATAATAAACAAAATTATCCAAAATATTTTTTTTAAACCTAATCTAATACCCCTATAAAAAAAAAAACACCCCAAATAAAAAACAACAACAATCTAGCACTAAACTACCAATAGCCCATAAAAGGGCATTGTGTAGGGCATTGCCGTAAATTTAACAGCTCTTTTACATTAAAAAATACAAATTACCCCCTAACAGTAAAACCCCCACCCACCCAACCCCAAAATAAAAAAGACAACTCTAAAAAACCTAAGCTACCCATTATCCCTAAAAAAACACACCCTAAAAAATTAAAAAATAACACTAACCCTGACATAGGTACTCACCATTCCTGAAGTCTGGAGGTAAAGATCTTCTTCCAGACGACTCCATCTTCATTCAGCACAGGGCCATCTTCTTTCTTCATCCCGGTGGCGCGGAGCAGGAATGGCGGCGGCGCAGACATCTGTCATTGAGGGCCCTAGATACTGAATGACTCATCTCTGCCTACAGAATATCCACAACTCTGCCTTCACCTGCCTGTATTTTACTTATGGAACATCCATGACTTCCCCCTCAGACCTACCTGAATGAGGGCCTAATGATCAAAAAGTCGCTGCATGAAGAGATCCCTCATAACATCTTTAAGGGCTTGCAATGCAACTGCCTGTTTTTCCCATCCAGAACTCTCCATAGCTAGATAAGCAGCTCTCAAACTAAAATTAGCCTTTCTATAATTATTTTAAGGAAACCTTGAAGTATTGATGATAGTTTTTTTTATCTTCCTGACCCCTTTAAAGAGTGCTGTACAGTGTTCCCCCCATAGAAAAAACAGAATTTATGCTTACCTGATAAATTACTTTCTCCAACGGTGTGTCCGGTCCACGGCGTCATCCTTACTTGTGGGATATTCTCTTCCCCAACAGGAAATGGCAAAGAGTCCCAGCAAAGCTGGCCATATAGTCCCTCCTAGGCTCCGCCCACCCCAGTCATTCGACCGACGGACAGGAGGAAATATATATAGGAGAAACCATATGGTACCGTGGTGACTGTAGTTAGAGAAAATAATTCATCAGACCTGATTAAAAAACCAGGGCGGGCCGTGGACCGGACACACCGTTGGAGAAAGTAATTTATCAGGTAAGCATAAATTCTGTTTTCTCCAACATTGGTGTGTCCGGTCCACGGCGTGATCCTTACTTGTGGGAACCAATACCAAAGCTTTAGGACACGGATGAAGGGAGGGAGCAAATCAGGTTACCTAAACGGAAGGCACCACAGCTTGCAAAACCTTTCTCCCAAAAATAGCCTCCGAAGAAGCAAAAGTATCAAATTTGTAAAATTTGGCAAAAGTGTGCAGTGAAGACCAAGTCGCTGCCTTACATATCTGATCAACAGAAGCCTCGTTCTTGAAGGCCCATGTGGAAGCCACAGCCCTAGTGGAGTGAGCTGTGATTCTTTCAGGAGGCTGCCGTCCGGCAGTCTCATAAGCCAATCGGATGATGCTTTTAAGCCAAAAGGAAAGAGAGGTAGAAGTCCCTTTTTGACCTCTCCTTTTACCAGAATAAACAACAAGCAAGGAAGATGTTTGTCTGAAATCTTTTGTAGCCTCTAAATAGAATTTTAGAGCACGGACTACGTACAAATTGTGTAACAAACGTTCCTTCTTTGAAACTGGATTCGGACACAAAGAGGGTACAACTATCTCCTGGTTAATATTTTTGTTAGAAACAACCTTAGGAAGAAAACCAGGCTTAGTACGCAAAACCACCTTATCTGCATGGAACACCAGATAGGGCAGAGAACACTGCAGAGCAGATAACTCTGAAACTCTTCTAGCAGAAGAAATTGCAACCAAAAACAAAACTTTCCAAGATAGTAACTTAATATCTATGGAATGTAAAGGTTCAAGCGGAACCCCTTGAAGAACTGAAAGAACTAGATTTAAACTCCAGGGAGGAGTCAAAGGTTTGTAAACAGGCTTGATCCTAACCAGAGCCTGAACAAATGCTTGAACATCTGGCACAGCTGCCAGTCTTTTGTGTAGTAAGACAGATAAAGCAGAGATCTGTCCCTTTAGAGAACTTGCAGATAATCCTTTCTCCAAACCTTCTTGTAGAAAGGAGAGAATCTTAGGAATTTTTATCTTATTCCATGGGAATCCTTTGGATTCACACCAACAGATATATTTTTTCCATATTTTATGGTAAATTTTTCTAGTTACCGGTTTTCTGGCCTGAACCAGAGTATCTATCACAGAATCTGAAAACCCACGCTTCGATAGAATCAAGCGTTCAATCTCCAAGCCGTCAGCTGGAGGGAGACCAGATTTGGATGTTCGAATGGACCCTGAACAAGAAGGTCCTGTCTCAAAGGTAGCTTCCATGGTGGAGCCGATGACATATTCACCAGGTCTGCATACCAAGTCCTGCGTGGCCACGCAGGAGCTATCAAGATCACCGAGGCCCTCTCCTGATTCATCCTGGCTACCAGCCTGGGAATGAGAGGAAACGGTGGAAATACATAAGCTAGGTTGAAGGTCCAAGGTGCTACTAGTGCATCTACTAGAGTCGCCTTGGGATCCCTGGATCTGGACCCGTAGCAAGGAACCTTGAAGTTCTGACGAGACGCCATCAGATCCATGTCTGGAATGCCCCATAATTGAGTTATTTGGGCAAAGATTTCCGGATGGAGTTCCCACTCCCCCGGATGGAATGTCTGACGACTCAGAAAATCTGCCTCCCAGTTTTCCACTCCTGGGATGTGGATCGCAGACAGGTGGCAGGAGTGATCCTCCGCCCATTGAATTATTTTGGTCACTTCTTTCATCGCCAGGGAACTCCTTGTTCCCCCCTGATGATTGATATATGCAACAGTCGTCATGTTGTCTGATTGGAACCTTATGAATCTGGCCTTTGCTAGTTGAGGCCAAGCCCTGAGAGCATTGAATATCGCTCTCAGTTCCAGAATGTTTATCGGGAGAAGAGACTCTTCCCGAGACCATAGACCCTGAGCTTTCAGGGATTCCCAGACCGCGCCCCAGCCCACTAGACTGGCGTCGGTCGTGACAATGACCCACTCTGGTCTGCGGAAGCTCATTCCCTGGGACAGATGGTCCAGGGTCAGCCACCAACGGAGTGAATCTCTGGTCTTTTGATCTACTTGAATCATTGGAGACAAGTCTGTATAATCCCCATTCCACTGTTTGAGCATGCACAGTTGTAATGGTCTTAGATGAATTCGTGCAAAAGGAACTATGTCCATTGTTGCAACCATCAACCCTACTACTTCCATGCACTGCGCTATGGAAGGACGAGGAACAGAATGAAGCACTTGACAAGAGCTTAGAAGTTTTGATTTTCTGACCTCTGTCAGAAAAATCCTCATTTCTAAGGAATCTATTATTGTTCCCAAGAAGGGAACTCTTGTCGACGGAGACAGAGAACTTTTTTCTATGTTCACCTTCCATCCGTGTGATTTGAGAAAGGCTAGAATGATGTCCATATGAGCCTTTGCTTTTGACAGGGACGACGCTTGTATTAGAATGTCGTCCAAGTAAGGTACTACTGCAATGCCCCTCGGTCTTAGAACCGCTAGAAGGGACCCTAGCACCTTTGTGAAAATCCTTGGAGCAGTGGCCAACCCGAATGGGAGGGCCACAAACTGGTAATGCTTGTCCAGAAAAGCGAACCTTATGAACTGATGATGTTCTTTGTGGATAGGAATATGTAGGTACGCATCCTTTAGATCCATGGTAGTCATAAATTGACTTTCCTGTATAGTGGGTAGAATCGTTCGAATGGTTTCCATCTTGAACGATGGTAACCTGAGAAATTTGTTTAGGATCTTCAAATCCAAAATTGGTCTGAAAGTTCCCTCTTTTTTGGGAACTACGAACAGATTGGAATAAAATCCCATTCCTTGTTCCTTTATTGGAACTGGGTGTATCACTCCCATCTTTAACAGGTCTTCTACACAATGTAAGAATGCCTGTCTCTTTATTTGGTCTGAGGATAAGTGAGACATGTGGAACCTTCCCCTTGGGGGTAGTTCCTTGAATTCCAGGAGATAACCTTGAGAAACTATTTCTAGCGCCCAGGGATCCTGAACATCTCTTGCCCAAGCCTGAGCAAAGAGAGAGAGTCTGCCCCCCACTAGATCCGGTCCCGGATCGGGGGCTACTCCTTCATGCTGTTTTGTTAGCAGTGGCAGGCTTCTTGGCCTGCTTACCCTTGTTCCAGCCTTGCATCGGTTTCCAGGCTGGTTTGGGTTGTGAGGCATTACCTCTTGCTTAGAGGATGCAGAATTAGAGGCCGGTCCGTTCCTGAAATTGCGAAAGGGACGAAAATTAGACTTATTTTTAGCCTTAAAAGACCTATCTTGTGGAAGGGCGTGGCCCTTTCCCCCAGTGATGTCTGAAATAATCTCTTTCAATTCTGGTCCAAATAGAGTTTTACCTTTGAAAGGGATGTTAAGCAATTTTGTCTTGGATGACACATCCGCTGACCAAGACTTTAGCCAAAGCGCTCTGCGCGCCACGATAGCAAACCCTGAGTTTTTCGCCACTAATCTAGCTAATTGCAAAGCGGCATCTAAAATAAAAGAGTTAGCCAATTTAAGTGTGTGAACTCTGTCCATAACCTCCTCATATGGAGTCTCTCTACTGAGCGACTTTTCTAGTTCCTCGAACCAGAACCACGCTGCTGTAGTGACAGGAACAATGCACGAAATTGGTTGTAAAAGGTAACCTTGCTGTACAAAAATCTTTTTAAGCAAACCTTCCAATTTTTTATCCATAGGATCTTTGAAAGCACAACTATCTTCGATAGGAATAGTAGTGCGTTTGTTTAGAGTAGAAACTGCCCCCTCGACCTTAGGGACTGTCTGCCATAAGTCCTTTCTGGGGTCGACCATAGGAAATAATTTCTTAAATATAGGGGGGGGGACAAAAGGTATGCCGGGCTTTTCCCACTCCTTATTTACTATGTCCGCCACCCGCTTGGGTATAGGAAAAGCGTTGGGGTGCACCGGAACCTCTAGGAACTTGTCCATCTTGCATAATTTCTCTGGAATGACCAAGTTGTCACAATCATCCAGAGTAGATAACACCTCCTTAAGCAGTGCGCGGAGATGTTCTAATTTAAATTTAAATGTCACAACATCAGGTTCAGCTTGATGAGAAATTTTTCCTGAATCTGAGATTTCTCCATCTGACAAAACGTCCCTCATGGCCCCTTCAGATTGGTGTGAGGGTATAACAGAACAATTATCATCAGTGCCCTCTTGCTCTTCAGTGTTTAAAACAGAGCAATCGCGCTTTCTCTGATAAGTAGGCATTTTGGATAAAATATTTGCTATGGAGTTATCCATTACAGCCGTTAATTGTTGCATGGTAATAAGCATTGGCGCACTAGATGTACTAGGGGCCTCCTGCGTGGGCAAAACTGGTGTAGACACAGTAGGAGATGATGTAGTATCATGTTTACTCCCCTCATCTGAGGAATCCTCTTGGGCAATTTCATTATCTGTGGCAGTACTGTCCTTACTTTGTTTGGACGCTATGGCACAATTATCACATAAATTTAAATGGGGAGACACATTGGCTTTCATACATATAGAACATAGCTTATCTGAAGGCACAGACATGTTAAACAGGCTTAAACTTGTCAACAAAGCACAAAAAAACGTTTTAAAACAAAACCGTTACTGTCTCTTTAAATTTTAAACAGAAAACACTTTATTACTGAATATGTGAAAAAGTATGAAGGAATTGTTCAAAAATTACCAAAATTTCACCACAGTGTCTTAAAGCATTAATAGTATTGCACACCAAATTTCAGAGCTTTAACCCTTAAAATAACAGAACCGGAGCCGTTTATAAATTTAACCCCTATACAGTCCCAGCTATAGTCTTTGCTGAGACCTAACCAAGCCCAGAGGGGAATACGATACCAATTGACGCCTTCTAGAAGCTTTTCCAGCAATTTTTAGATCCTCACACATGCATCTGCATGCCCTGCTCTCAAAAAACAACTGCGCAGTAATGGCGCGAAAAACAGAATTTATGTTTACCTGATAAATTACTTTCTCCAACGGTGTGTCCGGTCCACGGCGTCATCCTTACTTGTGGGATATTCTCTTCCCCAACAGGAAATGGCAAAGAGCCCAGCAAAGCTGGTCACATGATCCCTCCTAGGCTCCGCCTACCCCAGTCATTCGACCGACGTTAAGGAGGAATATTTGCATAGGAGAAACCATATGTTACCGTGGTGACTGTAGTTAAAGAAAATAAATTATCAGACCTGATTAAAAAAACCAGGGCGGGCCGTGGACCGGACACACCGTTGGAGAAAGTAATTTATCAGGTAAACATAAATTCTGTTTTCTCCAACATAGGTGTGTCCGGTCCACGGCGTCATCCTTACTTGTGGGAACCAATACCAAAGCTTTAGGACACGGATGAAGGGAGGGAGCAAATCAGGTCACCTAAATGGAAGGCACCACGGCTTGCAAAACCTTTCTCCCAAAAATAGCCTCAGAAGAAGCAAAAGTATCAAATTTGTAAAATTTAGAAAAAGTGTGCAGTGAAGACCAAGTCGCTGCCTTACATATCTGATCAACAGAAGCCTCGTTCTTGAAGGCCCATGTGGAAGCCACAGCCCTAGTGGAGTGAGCTGTGATTCTTTCAGGAGGCTGCCGTCCGGCAGTCTCATAAGCCAATCGGATAATGCTTTTAATCCAGAAGGAGAGAGAGGTAGAAGTTGTTTTTTGACCTCTCCGTTTACCAGAATAAACAACAAACAAAGACAAAGTTTGTCTGAAATCCTCAGTAGCTGCTAAGTAAAATTTGAGAGCACGAACTACATCCAAGTTGTGCAACAAACGTTCCTTCTTTGAAACTGGATTAGGACACAAAGAAGGCACAACTATCTCCTGGTTAATGTTTTTGTTAGAAACAACTTTTGGAAGAAAACCAGGTTTAGTACGCAAAACCACCTTATCTGCATGGAACACCAGATAAGGAGAAGAACACTGCAGAGCAGATAATTCTGAAACTCTTCTAGCAGAAGAAATTGCAACCAAAAACAAAACTTTCCAAGATAATAACTTAATATCAACGGAATGTAAGGGTTCAAACGGAACCCCCTGAAGAACTGAAAGAACTAGGTTGAGACTCCAATTAAACACTAAAAAACTCTAAGCCATCTCCGTGGAGATGTTGCCTGTACAACGGCAAAGAGAATGACTGGGGTAGGCGGAGCCTAGGAGGGATCATGTGACCAGCTTTGCTGGGCTCTTTGCCATTTCCTGTTGGGGAAGAGAATATCCCACAAGTAAGGATGACGCCGTGGACCGGACACACCTATGTTGGAGAAATGAGGCTCAGTCTATAACTAGGAAGGCCCCCTGACTGGAAAAGGTGTCTAACACAGTGCCTGCCGTTTAATAAACGTTCCCCAAGTTTATAAATGCAAACTGTCAGCCTAAATCTGAATAAAATGCCCAAATAAAGCAATCGATTTAGCCCATAAAAATGTCTACCAGTTTTTTAGCCCATAATAAGCCCTTTATTCTGTTTGTTTGACTAAGAAAATGGCTTACCGGTCCCCATGAGGGGGAATGACAGCCTTCCAGCATTACATGGTCTTGTTAGAAATATGGCTAGTCATACCTTAAGCAGAAAAGTCTGCTAACTGTTTCCCCCAACTGAAGTTACTTCATCTCAACAGTCCTATGTGGAAACAGCAATCGATTTTAGCTACTGTCTGCTAAAATCATCTTCCTCTCACAAACAGAAATCTTCATCCTTTTCTGTTTCAGAGTAAATAGTACATACCAGCACTATTTTAAAATAACAAACACTTGATAGAAGAATAAAAACTACATTTAAACACCAAAAAAACTCTTAACCATCTCCGTGGAGATGTTGCCTGTGCAACGGCAAAGAGAATGACTGGGGTGGGCGGAGCCTAGGAGGGACTATATGGCCAGCTTTGCTGGGACTCTTTGCCATTTCCTGTTGGGGAAGAGAATATCCCACAAGTAAGGATGACGCCGTGGACCGGACACACCAATGTTGGAGAAATTATAGAAGAAAACACTTGGGGCCAGATTATGAGTGGAGCACTATTTAGCACTTTCGCTCTTGCGCTAACTGTACTAGAAGTAAACTTTTTGCGTGCCTCAGTTTGTGCTCCTATCACAAATTGAAAGTAAAAAGTTAATGCCCGCAAAAAGCTGACGTTGAATATAGTGTGCAATAACCTATTCCCCCGTAGAAGTCAATGGAGAAAAAAATTGGAAAAAACCTTATAACCCACTCTCACGTTAACCAGAAGCATATTCTCAAGTGCGCCAACCTCGACATGAAAATATGAATATTTCACATTCCAATGCTCTTCACATAGCAGAATATTGTCTATTTACTCATAAATACATATTTCTACTCATATCTGATGGTATATTGCTACAATATATACCTATACCTATATATATATATATATATATATATATATAGAGAGAGAGAGAGAGAGAGAGAGAGAGAGAGAGAAAACTATTGGTAGGAAGAGTGGTATTAAGGCGCACTGTTCACAGAAATATAGTACTAACCAATATATTATTAATAATGGTGTCAGAATATTGAGTGTGCTGCAAGGCTCAAAGTATTTTAATATAGATACTTCTATGCAAAATAATAGATCTAATACAAGTATTTGTACCAGCAGCGTCTGAATGATAATGTACCAATCAGATTAAATAGTGGTCCTGAAGATATTTTTATCCTTGTTTCACTGTTAAGGTACTAATAATTCACTTAATATGACATCATAGAGTTCACAAAGTTCACAAAATTCACAGGTATTTTCAGTCCCAAAATTCAAGTAGATTATGTAGGATAAACAAATGATAGTTTTCTGTCTAATCCTTATGCTGTAAATAAATGCCCACTTACTAGATGTTACCTCAATCCTATGAGGTAAGTGGGAAGCGTCTTTAGTAAGTATAGTTGTCCCTCAGCAATTTGGAATTTTTGCTTCTCTGCCTCTTTAGTGTGATGAGAAACACTGCTTTCCTGCTTCCTTAGTATGGTAGAGATTTCTTTCTCCTTCCTTTTAGTGTGCTTTGGTTATTCACTCAGCTCCCAATACACCGTGATGTGGAATACATAGATAAGGGAACAGAAATATGGAAACGATAGTGCAACACTGTTGTACAAGTTTAAAACATATATTTTAATTTCATATGTAAAATATGCTTACATTCTTCCACCTCAATCCAATATGAGGTATCAGTTAGGCATAATAGTGTTATATGAACAGTATAAATTCCAAGGTGAATAATCAAAAGTGCAGGAAAACAGCATACAAGCAGTTTATAAGATGCAGTTCAATATATTTTTGTTCAAATCTCTCCTTACGCGTTTCAAAGGTTTCAAATAATGGGTTACCTTCTTCATCAGAGGAAAATTTCGAAATTTTCCTCTGATGAAGAAGGTAACCCATTATTTGAAACCTTTGAAACGCGTAAGGAGAGATTTGAACAAAAATATATTGAACTGCATCTTATAAACTGCTTGTATGCTGTTATCCTGCACTTTTGATTATTCACCTTGGAATTTATACTGTTCATATAACACTATTATGCCTAACTGATACCTCATATTGGATTGAGGTGGAAGAATGTAAGCATATTTTACATATGAAATAAAAATATATGTTTTAAACTTGTACAACAGTGTTGCACTATCGTTTCCTTATTTCTGTTCCCTTATCTATGTATTCCGCATCACGCTGTATTGGGAGCTGAGTGAATAGCCAAAGCACACTAAAAGGAAGGAGAAAGAAATCTCTACCATACTAAGGAAGCAGGAAAGCAGTGTTTCTCATCACACTAAAGAGGCAGAGAAGCAAAGATTCCAGATTGCTGAGGGACAACTATACTTACTAAAGACGCTTCCCACTTACCTCATAGGATTGAGGTAACATCTAGTAAGTGGGCATTTATTTATAGCATAAGGATTAGACAGAAAACTATCATTTGTTTATCCTACATAATCTACTTGAATTTTGGGACTGAAAATACCTGTGAATTTTGTGAACTTTGTGAACTCTATGATGTCATATTAAGTGAATTATTAGTACCTTAACAGTGAAACAAGGATAAAAATATCTTCAGGACCACTATTTAATCTGATTGGTACATTATCATTCAGACGCTGCTGGTACAAATACTTGTATTAGATCTATTATTTTGCATAGAAGTATCTATATTAAAATACTTTGAGCCTTGCAGCACACTCAATATTCTGACACCATTATTAATAATATATTGGTTAGTACTATATTTCTGTGAACAGTGCGCCTGAATACCACTCTTCCTACCAATAGTTTTCTCTGCTAATTGAAATAGGACAGTGCAGGGTGGGGACCCTGCAATTGCCCTCATTTCAGGTATAAGGGAAGCCAGTTCATTCATCCACATAACAAATCACATACCTCTCGGGGGGGGGGGGGGACACTTAGCGCTGAATTACGCTTTGCTCTCTTTTTTTACACCCATATATATATATATATATAGATAGATTGATAGATTGATATATATAGATAGATAGATAGATAGATAGACAGATATATTTATATAGGAATATCTATTTATAAATACTTGAACATATTTCCCTATGTGCAGAACATTGGAATGGGAAATATTTTCACTAAATAAATAGTTTAAACATTTATTAAAAATTAATATTAATTAATATTAATCACCTTAATAAACTAAATACGTTATATTACTCGTTCTGCCGCTTTGTGCTACAATGTAACTACAGGACCCACCATTGTGACATGCTAAAAGAACTAAACTGGCTATCGCTGAAATCCAGACGCACCCTCCATCTTTCCTGCCTTGTCTTTAAAAGCCTTTCTGGGAAGCTCCCACCCTACCTGAGCAGAATGCTCTCCCCTGCTATTCCCACCTCCTATAACCTCCGATCCAGTACCAGCACATTATTTAGCTTGCCTCAATACAAAAAGAAAGCAGCTCGATCCTCTTTTTCCTACAGAGCGCCACAATTATGGAATGACCTCCCTCACACTTTAAAAACTTCCCCAAGCCTAAAATCCTTTAAGAGATCCCTCTATACATATCTCAAAACAGAATGCTCCTGTCATAGTTGATTAAATATTTCGTACCTGCTCTATGTTAAATGTTTGCATATATTGTGTATTATTATTGTTTTGTATTTTATTGTACCCTATTTATCAATGCAATGTATTGTGATCCCAGGACATACTTGAAAACGAGAGAAATCTCAATGTATCCTTCCTGGTAAAATATTTTATAAATAAATAAATAAATAAATATTGCATAAATATGTTTTTACACGTTTTCATGTACTTGACTGCAAAGGGCTGCAATACACTTCTATATGTCTATACATGTGTCCATATGTATTGACGTGTTTATATGTGTATAAAAATATGTCTGTAAATAAATATATACACATATAAATACATACAACATTAATATATATGTATACATATATATATATATATATATATATATATATATATACATATATATATATATATATATATATATATATATATATACATACAGTCATATGCAAAAGTTTAGGCACCCCTGACAATTTCCATGATTTTCATTTATAAATAATTGGGTGTTTGGATCAGCAATTTTATTTTGATCTATCAAATAACTGAAGGACACAGTAATATTTCAGTAGTAAAAACATAATTTATGCTTACCTGATAAATTCCTTTCTTCTGTAGTGTGATCAGTCCACGGGTCATCATTACTTCTGGGATATTACTCCTCCCCAACAGGAAGTGCAAGAGGATTCACCCAGCAGAGCTGCATATAGCTCCTCCCCTCTACGTCACTCCCAGTCATTCGACCAAGGACCAACGAGAAAGGAAAAGCCAAGGGTGAAGTGGTGACTGGAGTATAAATTAAAAAATATTTACCTGCCTTAAAAACAGGGCGGGCCGTGGACTGATCACACTACAGAAGAAAGGAATTTATCAGGTAAGCATAAATTATGTTTTCTTCTGTTAAGTGTGATCAGTCCACGGGTCATCATTACTTCTGGGATACCAATACCAAAGCAAAAGTACACGGATGACGGGAGGGATAGGCAGGCTCACTATACAGAAGGAACCACTGCCTGAAGAACCTTTCTCCCAAAAATAGCCTCCGATGAAGCAAAAGTGTCAAATTTGTAAAATTTGGAAAAAGTATGAAGCGAAGACCAAGTTGCAGCCTTGCAAATCTGTTCAACAGAGGCCTCATTCTTGAAGGCCCAAGTGGAAGCCACAGCTCTAGTAGAATGAGCTGTAATTCTTTCAGGAGGCTGCTGTCCAGCAGTCTCATAAGCTAAACGAATTATGCTACGAAGCCAAAAAGAAAGAGAGGTAGCGGAAGCTTTTTGACCTCTCCTCTGCCCAGAGTAAATGACAAACAGAGAAGACGTTTGTCGAAATTCCTTAGTTGCCTGTAAGTAAAATTTTAGAGCACGGACTACATCCAGGTTGTGCAGTAGACGTTCCTTCTTTGAAGAAGGATTTGGGCATAAAGAAGGAACAACAATCTCTTGATTGATATTCCTGTTAGTAACTACCTTAGGTAAGAACCCAGGTTTAGTACGCAGGACTACCTTATCCGAATGAAAAATCAAATAAAGAGTATCACAATGTAAGGCTGATAATTCAGAGACTCTTCGAGCCGAGGAAATAGCCATTAAAAATAGAACTTTCCAAGATAACAACTTTATATCAATGGAATGAAGGGGTTCAAACGGAACGCCCTGTAAAACATTAAGAACAAGGTTTAAACTCCATGGTGGAGCAACAGTTTTAAACACAGGCTTAATCCTGGCCAAAGCCTGACAAAAAGCCTGGACGTCAGGAACTTCTGACAGACGTTTGTGTAACAGAATGGACAGAGCTGAGATCTGTCCCTTTAATGAACTAGCAGATAAACCCTTTTCTAAACCTTCTTGTAGAAAAGACAATATCCTAGGAATCCTAACCTTACTCCAAGAGTAACCTTTGGATTCACACCAATATAGGTATTTACGCCATATCTTATGGTAAATCTTTCTGGTAACAGGTTTCCTAGCCTGTATTAAGGTATCAATAACTGACTCAGAAAACCCACGTCTTGATAAAATCAAGCGTTCAATTTCCAAGCAGTCAGCTTCAGAGAAGTTAGATTTTGATGTTTGAAGGGACCCTGTATCAGAAGGTCCTGTTTCAGAGGTAGAGACCAAGGTGGACAGGATGACATGTCCACCAGGTCTGCATACCAAGTCCTGCGTGGCCACGCAGGTGCTATTAGAATCACTGATGCTCTCTCTTGTTTGATTCTGGCAATCAATCGAGGAAGTAACGGGAAGGGTGGAAACACGTAAGCCATCCTGAAGTCCCAAGGTGCTGTCAGAGCATCTATCAGGACTGCTCCTGGATCCCTGGATCTGGACCCGTAACGAGGAAGCTTGGCGTTCTGTCGCGACGCCATGAGATCTATCTCTGGTTTGCCCCAACGTCGAAGTATTTGGGCAAAGACCTCCGGATGAAGTTCCCACTCCCCCGGATGAAAAGTCTGACGACTTAAGAAATCCGCCTCCCAGTTCTCCACTCCCGGGATGTGGATTGCTGACAGGTGGCAAGAGTGAGACTCTGCCCAGGGAATTATCTTTGATACTTCCATCATAGCTAGGGAGCTTCTTGTCCCTCCCTGATGGTTGATGTAAGCTACAGTCGTGATGTTGTCCGACTGAAACCTGATGAACCCCCGAGTTGTCAACTGGGGCCAAGCCAGGAGGGCATTGAGAACTGCTCTCAATTCCAGAATGTTTATTGGCAGGAGACTCTCCTCCTGACTCCATTGTCCCTGAGCCTTCAGAGAATTCCAGACGGCACCCCAACCTAGAAGGCTGGCGTCTGTTGTTACAATTGTCCAGTCTGGTCTGCTGAATGGCATCCCCCTGGACAGATGTGGCCGAGAAAGCCACCATAGAAGAGAATTTCTGGTCTCTTGATCCAGATTCAGAGAAGGGGATAAGTCTGAGTAATCCCCATTCCACTGACTTAGCATGCACAGTTGCAGTGGTCTGAGGTGTAAGCGTGCAAAGGATACTATGTCCATTGCCGCTACCATTAAGCCGATTACCTCCATGCATTGAGCCACTGACGGGTGTTGAATGGAATGAAGGGTGCGGCAAGCACTTTGAAGTCTTGTTAGCCTGTCCTCTGTCAGGTAAATCTTCATTTCTACAGAATCTATAAGAGTCCCCAGGAAGGGAACTCTTGTGAGTGGAACGAGTGAACTTTTCTTTTCGTTCACCTTCCATCCATGTGACCTTAGAAATGCCAGCACTAACTCTGTATGAGACTTGGCAGTTTGAAAGCTTGAAGCTTGTATCAGAATGTCGTCTAGGTATGGAGCTACCGAGATTCCCCGCGGTCTTAGTACCGCCAGAAGAGCACCCAGAACCTTTATGAAGATTCTTGGAGCTGTAGCCAATCCGAATGGAAGAGCCACAAACTGGTAATGCCTGTCTAGGAAGGCAAACCTTAGGTACCGATAATGATCTTTGTGAATCGGTATGTGAAGGTAAGCATCTTTTAAATCTACAGTGGTCATGTACTGACCCTCTTGGATCATAGGTAAAATTGTCCGAATAGTCTCCATCTTGAACGATGGAACTCTTAGGAATTTGTTTAGGATCTTTAAGTCCAGGATTGGTCTGAAAGTTCCCTCTTTTTTGGGAACCACAAACAGATTTGAGTAAAACCCCTGTCCCTGTTCCGATCGTGGAACTGGATGGATTACTCCCATTAACAAGAGCTCTTGTACGCAGCGTAGAAATGCCTCTTTCTTTGTCTGGATTGTTGACAATCTTGACAGATGAAATCTCTCTCTTGGAGGAGAGTATTTGAAGTCCAGAAGGTATCCCTGAGATATTATCTCTAGCGCCCAGGGATCCTGAACATCTCTTGCCCAAGCCTGGGCGAAGAGAGAAAGTCTGCCCCCCACTAGATCCGATCCCGGATCGGGGGCCCTCAATTCATGCTGTTTTAGGGGCAGCAGCAGGTTTCCTAGTCTGCTTGCCCTTGTTCCAGGACTGGTTAGGTTTCCAGCCTTGTCTGTAGCGAGCAACAGCTCCTTCCTGTTTTGGTGCAGAGGAAGTTGATGCTGCTCCTGCTTTGAAATTACGAAAGGAACGAAAATTAGACTGTCTAGTCTTGGCTTTGGCTTTGTCCTGAGGCAGGGCATGGCCTTTACCTCCTGTAATGTCAGCGATAATCTCTTTCAACCCGGGCCCGAATAAGGTCTGCCCTTTGAAAGGTATATTAAGCAATTTAGACTTAGAAGTAACATCAGCTGACCAGGATTTTAGCCACAGCGCCCTGCGTGCCTGAATGGCGAATCCTGAATTCTTCGCCGTAAGTTTAGTAAGATGTACTACGGCCTCCGAAATGAATGAATTAGCTAGTTTAAGGACTCTAAGCCTGTCCGTAATGTCGTCCAGAGTAGCTGAACCAATGTTCTCTTCCAGAGACTCAATCCAGAATGCCGCTGCAGCCGTGATCGGCGCAATGCATGCAAGGGGTTGCAATATAAAACCTTGTTGAACAAACATTTTCTTAAGGTAACCCTCTAATTTTTTATCCATTGGATCTGAAAAAGCACAGCTATCCTCCACCGGGATAGTGGTACGCTTAGCTAAGGTAGAAACTGCTCCCTCCACCTTAGGGACCGTTTGCCATAAGTCCCTTGTGGTGGCGTCTATTGGAAACATTTTTCTAAATATCGGAGGGGGTGAGAACGGCATACCGGGTCTATCCCACTCCTTAGTAACAATTTCAGTAAGTCTCTTAGGTATAGGAAAAACCTCAGTACTCGTCGGTACCGCAAAATATTTATCCAACCTACACATTTTCTCTGGTATTGCAACTGTGTTACAATCATTCAGAGCCGCTAACACCTCCCCTAGTAATACACGGAGGTTTTCCAGTTTAAATTTAAAATTTGAAATATCTGAATCCAGTCTGTTTGGATCAGAAACGTCACCCACAGAATGAAGCTCTCCGTCCTCATGTTCTGCCACCTGTGACGCAGTGTCTGACATGGCCCTAATATTATCAGCGCACTCTGTTCTCACCCCAGAGTGATCACGCTTACCTCTTAGCTCTGGTAATTTAGCCAAAACCTCAGTCATAACAGTAGCCATATCCTGTAATGTGATTTGTAATGGCCGCCCAGATGTACTCGGCGCTACAATATCACGCACCTCCCTCTGAGCGGGAGATGTAGGTACTGACACGTGAGGCGAGTTAGTTGGCATAACTCTCCCCTCGTTGTTTGGTGAAATTTGTTCAATTTGTACAGATTGACTTTTATTTAAAGTAGCATCAATACAGTTAGTACATAAATTTCTATTGGGCTCCACTTTGGCATTGCAACAAATGACACAGGTATCATCCTCTGAATCAGACATGTTTAACACACTAGCAAATAAACTTGTAACTTGGAAATACAATTCAATTAGAATAATATTAAAACGTACTGTGCCTTTAAGAAGCACAGAAGATCTATGACAGTTGAAAATTAATAAATTGAAACAGTTATAGCCTCAATCCTTGTAAATAACACAACTTTAGCAAAGGTTTAATCCCATTAGCAAAGATAACAAATTCTGAAAGCAGGAAACAAATTACAGAATAAACGTTTTTTATCTCAGTCAAACTATAATTCTCACAGCTCTGCTGAGAGAAATTACCTCCCTCAAAATAAGTTTTGAAGACCCCTGAGCTCTGTAGAGATGAACCGGATCATGCAGGGAATACAATGAGTTGCTGACTGAAATATTTGATGCGTAGTAAAAGCGCCAAAAAACGGCCCCTCCCCCTCACTCACAGCAGTGAGGGAGAACAGAAACTGTCAGAAAACAGATTAAGCAACTGCCAAGTGGAAAAATAGTGCCCAAACATTTATTCACTCAGTACCTCAGTAAATGAAAACGATTTTACATTCCAGCAAAAACGTTAAACATAATCTCTAGTTATTAAACAGCTTTATGTATTTCTTACAGTGTAATTCTAGTGAAGTACCATTCCCCAGAATACTGAAGTGTAAAGTATACATACATGACATTATATCGGTATGGCAGGATTTTCTCATCAATTCCATTGTCAGAAAATAAAAACTGCTACATACCTCTATGCAGATTCATCTGCCCGCTGTCCCCTGATCTGAAGTTTACCTCTCCTCAGATGGCCGAGAAACAGCAATATGATCTTAACTACTCCGGCTAAAATCATAACAAAAACTCTGGTAGATTCTTCTTCAAACTCTGCCAGAGAGATAATAACACACTCCGGTGCTATTTTAAAATAACAAACTTTTGATTGAAGATATAAAACTAAGTATAATCACCATAGTCCTCTCACACATCCTATCTAGTCGTTGGGTGCAAGAGAATGACTGGGAGTGACGTAGAGGGGAGGAGCTATATGCAGCTCTGCTGGGTGAATCCTCTTGCACTTCCTGTTGGGGAGGAGTTATATCCCAGAAGTAATGATGACCCGTGGACTGATCACACTTAACAGAAGAAATGAGGTTTATTGGATTAACAGAAAATGTGCAATATGCATCAAAACGAAATTAGACAGGTGCATAAATTTGGGTACCCTTGTCATTTTGTTGATTTGAATACCTGTACCTAGCACTGATTAATTGGAACACACAATTGGTTTGTGAGCCCATTAAGCCTTGAACTTCATAGACAGGTGCATCCAATCATGAGAAAAGGTATTTAAGATGGCCAATTGCAAGTTGTTGTTCTCTTTGACTCTCCTCTGAAGAGTGGCAACATGGGGGCCTCAAAACAACTCTCAAATGACCTGAAAACAAAGATTGGTCAACATTATGGTTTAGGGGAAGGCTACAAAAAACTATCGCAGAGATTTAAGCTGTCAGTGTTCATGGTGAGGAACATAGTGAGGAAATGGATGACCACCTCCAAAGACCTACAACATCATCTAGCTGCAGAGGGTGTCACTGTGCATCTTTCAACAATTCAGCACACTTTGCACAAGGAGAAGCTGTATGGGAGAGTGATGCGGATGAAGCCTTTTCTGCACACACGCCACAAACGCACATTTAGACAAGCCAGCTTCATTTTGGAAGAAGGTGCTGTGGACTGATGAAACAAAGATTGAGTTATTTGGTCATAACAAGGGGCGT
This sequence comes from Bombina bombina, assembly GCF_027579735.1. Lineage (NCBI taxonomy): Eukaryota > Metazoa > Chordata > Amphibia > Anura > Bombinatoridae > Bombina > Bombina bombina. Next base: position 352,881,704 of record NC_069503.1, read on the forward strand.
TATGCATGGCGGCAAAAGAACACAGCGTTCCAAGACAAACACTTGCTACCCACAGTAAAATTTAGTGGATGTTCCATCATGCTGTGGGGCTGTGTGACCAGTGCCGGTACTGGGAATCTTGTTAAAGTTGAGGTTGGGGTTGCATGATTCCACTCTATGTCAGCAGATACTTGAGAATAATGTTGAGGAATCAGTCACAAAGTTGAAGTTACGACAAGGCTGCATATTTTAACAAGACAACGACCCAAAACACTGCTCAAAATCTACTCTGGCATTTATGAAGAGGAACAAGTACAATGTTCTGGAATGGCCATACCAGTCCCCAGACCTGAATATCATTGAAAATCTGTGAGGTGATTTGAAGCTAGCTGTCCATGCTCGGCAACCATTAAACCTAACTGAACTGTAGATGTTTTGCAAGGAGGAATGGTCCAAAATACCTTCATCCAGAATCCAGATACTCATTACAGGCTATAGGAAGCATCTACAGGCTGTTATTTCTGCTAAAGGAGGCTCTACTAAATATTGATGCAATATTTCTGTTGGGGTGCCCAAATGTATGCATCTGTCTAATTTCGTTTCTGCACATTTTCTGTTAATCCAATAAACCTGATTTCACTACTGAAATATTACTGTCTCCTTCAGTTATTTGATAGATCAAAATGAAATTGCTGATCCAAACACTCAATTATTTATAAATGAAAATCATGGAACTTGTCAGGGGTGCCTAAACTTTTGCATACGACTGTATATATATATATATATATATATATATATATATATATATATATATATATATATATATACACATATATATATATATATATATATATATATATATATATATATATATATATATATATATATATATATATACATATATATATATATATATATATATATACTGTGCATACATACAGTACATACATATACATATTTAGACATATATATCTATATTTCTTAGACCTTGTCTCCAGATACTCTCCTTCCCACCCCCTTTGCACCTGCTCACAACCTCCTCATCTCCTCCTCTCTTGTAACCTTCTCACACTTCCTTCTACAGGACTTCTCCAGACTGGCTACCATCTTGTGGAACTCCCTGCCTTGCTCCATAAGACTCTCTCCTAGTTTTGAAAGTTTCAAGAGCTCCCTAAAGACTCTACTGTTCAGGGATGCATACAACCTACACTAACCTTTCCTAACCCCAGTTCCTCTTCTCCATTGTTATCCCTTTGAACCCCCTTAGCATGTAAGCCTATGAGCCCAGCTGTTTTCAGATCACCTTCATAAGAGCTGACTACAACAGTGCGACTCTCGGCAGGGCCCTCCACCCACACAATCCCTATAAATGTTACCTTGCATACCATGCCTATGTTTATAGCATTGCAGAATCTGTTGGCTCTTTACAAACAACTGATAATAATAATAATAATAATAATAATAATAATAATGTTAAAGCCCTTTGCTTTCTCATATCTTTCTTCATAATTTTTGTGTTTAATTTTTTTTAAAATAATTTTTATTAGATAGTGTTATGATTTTGTGAAACAGTTAACAAGGGCTCTGAGTCGCAGTAATTATTGTAACGTAAAATCGCAATTGCGCTCACTTGTTCGCATTTACTTTTAACTTGTAATATGAGTGCAATTTAACTTGCGTGCAAACAAACGTGAAAACCTGATATTGCTTGCGCAGAAAAGTTACCACTCCACTCATAATCTGGCCCTTGGTTTGTTGTGGGAGACACATCTGCTTTTCTGTTAAAGGGATATGAAACCTAAACATTTTCTTATGTGATTCAGACATAAAATATTTTTTTTTTAAAGTTTTCCTTTTTTAATTCTATTATCAAATTTGCTTCATTGCTATGGCGTTCTTTGTTGAAGAGATAGTGTGTGTGCGCCATACCTCTGACAGTGATTGCTAGGGGTGCAGATGGCTGTCTTGTATGGTGTACATGCCCTACATTTTTACCCACATAAGGTAAAAATGCTGCACATGTAACTGCAGAGGCACAGCACGGAGAGTAGCACATTTTTAATTGAAGATGTACATATGTTTTTTGACAAAAGATACCAAGAGGAACAAAGTGAAGATGATTATAGAAGTGAATCTAAAAATGACATGCTCTATCTGAATGATGAAAGTTTAATTTTGACGTTCCTATCCCCTTAAAGGTCTAATAAACTTGACATTTTAATAACGCATGAAATGTTTTATTATTGAGAATGAAACATTTTGGCAATATAAATGTATTATTTATTTTGCTTCCTTTTTCTGTAAAATACATCTGAAAATTGTACTTGTTCCAATTTCTCCAAAAAAATACCCAAGGAGAAGGGTATTTTTGTCACATTTGCTGGAGTATCGGGCGGCACACTGATAATTCTGCACAGCAGAAAAGAGATAATTTGTACAAATGGAAAATAATGTACAGCTCTGATCCAATCTGCTGCAATGAGATTTTAAAATAAAGATGGGCAAATAATAAATCCACCTTTTTAATAATTTTGAAAAGCCAAATATTAGCTGAACAACAGGATGTTTTAAAAGATATAGAGAGAAATAGCATATAGATTTATGGAAAAATTGGGTTCACATATTTCAAAATTGTGACAATTAAAGGGATATTCCAGCCAAAATAGAAAACCACATGGATGCATTTCAGTATTGAACAGAAGCAATTTTGCAATATACATGCATTAGCACAAAGGCTTCTAATAAATGCTATATTTAAGTATGCACCGTGCACCAGCATTTTAAACACAACACTTGTTAGGAGAGCCTAAGGTGCTTGTACCATCTGGTAATGACTTGATTTGTTAATTGCTGACATGATACAATACCCCACTGATGATCTAAGCAGCTGCATTATTTAAAATGTGGGTGCAGTGAAAATATCTAGCTAGGCGTCATATGCACCTGCAGAGAAAAATGTTAACACTAAAACAGTGATAACTCTTAATAGAAGCATTTTTGCCAATACGTGAATATTGTCAATATGTTTCTATTAAAAAAATGCAATAAATCTATCTGCATTTACATTTTGACTGGAATTTCCCTTTAAGACAAAAACAAATTTTTAAGATTGTAGAGAAACCCATTTGAGATGAGAAACATTAAACATAGTTTCACATTTAGGATATTAAATGCATTGATTATTTTCTTTCTTTTATCCTGTTAATTGTGTATAATGAAAACTAAATGAGGAAGGGTGATGGGAGGGGTGAGAGAGTGATTAAATAAATGGGAATTTTTTTAATTATAGATTGCAAACAACCAGATAAATAAACATGTGACAGAACTTGCTAAATGATTGCACTGCCAATCACAAGTGTGTGTTGTACAATGCAATGCTCTGCAGAACTAGACTCAATCCACTATTGCTGAAATGCCATAAAACTATTTTCACCAAATCCAAACGCCACACTCCTTAAAATCTAGTAACAAACAGTTCAGATGCTTGGTCTCTCATACTCATACTATCTGCTGCAATAGATTCCATAAAGATCGCGGAGGAAGAGCATGCGCCCAGGAGCCGAATAAGGGCTGGGCTGCCTGAGTGGGGAATGGTGAGGGGGGTTGGTAGGAACACCCCACAAAGGGGGGCGAGACGCATAGCGATTGGCTGAGGGATTGGCTTTGATTGGCAAAGGTGGAGGAGGGGCCAGGGATACCTAGGGCAAGGTACAGCAAGCAGGAGCCATTCTAACATTTTTTTCTTTTGTTTCAACAGGTCATCCAGCAGATTGTGAAGATTTCCAAGATGGCGACTAGGAACAGGAAAATACCGAAGAGGTTCCTCGACGACAGCTAGTCAGTATGGAGAACCAGGGCCCTGCAGACACAGAGGAAGTTGAAGAAAATAGAGAAGGGAAAGCCAGGTCAGAAGGCAACAGCAGGAGCGGCAACACACAGCGCGGTCGGTGGTTCACTGAGTACCCCACAGCGAACCACCGTAAGGGCACATCTGGAAACGGTTAGTGAGGGACGGATGCGGGCAGCCACAGCCAGTGTCAGCGGCCCAGCAGGTAACCAGGGCGCATCCGAGGATGGGCACAGCAGCGCATTGTTAGGGTTCCAGGACAGTTTTGGGGTTCCAGCATGTTTTTCTTCCCCCCACGGATCCCGGGGGGAAGCATTCCGCTTGCGCAAGGGGATAGTGGGCTTGTGGGGGCTGACATGTAGAGGTATAGGGAACGGGCACTAGAGTCTGGTCATACGGGTGTGGGGAAGGCACCACAGGCAGCAGGGGCAGGCGGGGAGGCCTCACCGTCACGTCAGCGGGGCATATACATAGTAAATGAGTAGGGGGATGGGGGGGACCCCTGGCACCATGCAGCAGGAACGGGAATATAGTGTGGGGGCCCCGGATCATGGGTGGTGATGCCCAATTGCCCATGGCAGTGCGAAAGTGGCTGGGCCCCTGAGGGATGGCGTGAACCAAGGGACAATAGCAGGGCTTGGATGGGGAGGGGCCCATACAGGGAACCAGGGAGGCAGGAAGGGGGGATAGTTGGCACTGCAGTCCCAGCGGGCTGGGTGCTCTGCCCATTGAGAGGTGGGATAATAGAGAATATGTGGGGCAAAGTGGGGAGTACTCAGATAGATGGGAGGACAGGGGTTACAGAGTGCGCAGGGAGGGGGAGTGGTCACAGTTTTGTCAGAGGGAATGGGAGGAAATGGGCAGACAAGGAGCAGAGGGCAGGCCTAGGATAATCAGGGACATGGAGGGCAATTCGTATATATGATGGAAGAGGAGGGGGAAAAATGGGAAAAGTCTGGGGAGGGCAACAAAGGGGGGAGGGAGAGGAGTCACAGGGAACAGCAAGGGGCAATAAGGAAAAACAAACAGTTTCTAATAACATTTGTACTTTACAGAGCACGGTCGAGCAGGGAAATGTGGAGAGGATGCCAAACCCAGCAGACTCAACCGGAGGCAGTGCAGAGGGATGGAGCAACAGCATCGCAACAGAAGGAGGGGGCCGCGGCAGCCAAGAGTGAGGAGGGAGTGACAAAGAAAGACAGCATGCAGAAACTGGCTCTGGGTAAGAGAATGTTATGTAGAAGTAATAGTGGGTCTGAGAGCTCATCTGAATATGATTCGGATAAGGATAAGCTTAAGGGAGGTGGTTGCAATAAAATACTGAAAATAGTCAGGAAGATTTACGCGAAACAGGGAAAATGGGGGACAAGGGAATAAGGAAGGACATGTTAGCAGAGGAATTAGAAGAATTTAACACAGATGAAGAAGTCATGGGGACATTATTATTGCCACTGAGCACGCACTTAAAAGCAAAGATAGTGGCCAGGGCGCAGAAGGGAAAATACATAGACGTATTTGAAATTACGAGGGAAGTGTTTGCTGTTAAATCAAGGGGTGATGATGGGAAGCCTAGGAAAGCCAAGCAGACATTTACGGAGTGGGTGAAGGGAATGTTGATAGACGCCGAGTGTTTTATCACGGCAAACCCAGAAAAAGTGGAAGGGATGCTAAGGTACATTCACCTAATCGCAGAAAACATTCCACCTATGGCGGTTTCGCATGGAAAGACTACAATGCAGAGTTTAGGAGGGGCAATTTACAACTGGGGATAAGGGGCATAAAGATTTTGGGGTACAAATTCTGGATTTATATACAAGGGTGATGAAGGTAGGGGATAAGCAAGGGGGCATACCACTAGCGCAGGAAGAGTGATTAAAACTGAGTTTAAAGACTGTTGGGCGTTCAATGAGAAGAGGTGCGATAGGGGCACTGACTGCAAATTTAGGCACGTATGCAGGTACTGTAGTGGGGGCACGTGGGGGTAGACTGCAGAAGGAACAATGGTAACAACGGCGGCTGGAGGGGTTCCTTTCATGGCCAAGGAAGCATGGGTAGGGGACAACCATTGGGGCCTGGCCTCAACGCCGCTAGATAGGCTGACCCAGGAATTGAGTAGATTGGCTGACCCAGGAATTGAGCGAATATACATTGCAGGAAGACAGGGCGCTGTTAATCGAGGGTTTAAATAAGGGTTTTGTAGTGCTGATAAAAAGGGAGGTGGAGGGGGCTAGCAAAGCCAGGAACCTTAAATCAGCATACGAATGAAAGAAGTTCGGAAAAAAAATTGGGTAAAGAAGTACTGTTGGGGAGGATGGTGGGCCCCTTTAAATAAAAACCTTTCACAGACATAATAGTATCCCCATTAGCGGTGGTCCCCCCCAAAAAAAAGGTAAATTTAGAATGATACATCATTTATTGTACCCCAAATGGAAATCCGTTAATGATGCTATCGATAAGTTGGACACGGTGGTACAATACCAATCTTTTGACAGCGTAGTAGAAATGGTAAAAAGGGCTGGGGAAAGGGCAGAAATGGCAAAAATAGATATTGAAGCGGCATTTAGGCTATTACCAATAAATCCTAAAGGTTTTAGACTAATGGGCTGCAAGTTTCAGGGAATGTACTACATAGATAAGTGCCTGCCAATGGGGTGCTCGATATCATGCTCGATATTCGAGAAATTCAGCTCTTTTTTGCAGTGGCTGTTGGTAAAAAAAACAGGGAGGGAGTCGTAAGTGCATTACCTATACGACTTTATGGTAGTTGGCAAGGCAGTATCCGTGGTATGTAGACGAATGAGAGCCAGTTTGACAAAAATGTTCGGGCAGCTGGGGGTCCCGGTGGCAGCGGAAAAAACAGAGGGCCCCCTGACAAGAATGGGTTTCCTGGGCATAATCATAGACTCAGGGCAGTGTGAGCTACCAAAGGACAAGGTCAAGAAAGCTAAGCAGACAGTGGCGGAAGTAGCAAAGAGAAGGAAAGTGACGCTAAGGGAAATGCAGAAGCTGTTAGGCATTCTAAACTTTGCTTGCAAGGTCATACCGGTAGACAGAGTATTCAAAAGACACCTGGAGCTGGGCACAAAGGGGGCAAAGAAACCAGAACACCTAATCAGGGTATCAGGGGAGATGAGGGAAGATTTAAAAGGGTGGGACGAGTTCCTAAGGGAGTTCAATGGAGTCAGGATGTGAGTACAGGAGGTATCGGGGGAAGAACTAGAACTATACACAGACTCGGGGAGGTGTGCAGGTTTTGGTGCAAAATGGCAGGGTAGATGGTGTGCAGGCGGATGTCCGGAGGCATGGAAAATGAATGGATGGGTAAAGAATCTAGTTTTGCTTGAGCTTTTTCCTATAATAGTGGCTGTCAAACTGTGGGGTGAAATATTAGCGAATAGAAGCATCATTTTTTGGTCAGACAATAAGGGGGTAGTGGACATCATTAATAACATGTCGGCCTCATCCCTCCCAGTGATTAAGTATCTAAGGCACTTGGTATTGAAATGTCTGAAGCTAAATGTATGTTTTAAAGCGAGGCACATAGCAGGGTACAAAAATGTGGTGGCGGATGCCCTATCACAATTCCAATGGGAAAAATGTAGAAGTCTAGTCCCCGATGCTAGGGTAGAAGGTGACCCCTTCCCCATTTCTATCTGGCAGATTGGCAGCGAGTACACGGGATCAAGAAATTGGTGGAGAAAGATCTGGCTCCAAAGACATTGTTAGCATATAAAAAACACTGGGACCAATGGCAGGGGTTTAAGTCAGAGAGCAGTTTGGGGGAGGAAGGATTTTTTCTGGAATGGTTAATGCAGGCAAAAAGAAGAGGGGTAAGGAGGGGGCAGCTGGGTACGTTATTAGCAGGGATCTCATACTTTGTGCAGCTACATGGGGAGACAAATTGGTCCAAGTGGTTCATAGTAAAGAAAATAGCAAGGGCTTGGGGCATGGAGGAGGAAAAAAGACCAGACAGAAGTGAGCCGATAAAAGAGGACAAGCTAGAAAAAATGATGCACGCAATGCAAGTTGTTTGCTTTAACAAGGAGGAAGTGCAAATTTTTAGGGTAGCATTCTCGTTTGCATTTCACGGGGCCATGACAATAGACGAGTTACTCCCAAATAGCAAGATGATAAAGAGAGGGGGGATAGAGGAAAAGGACGTCCGCATATCGGAAGACGCAGTAATGTTATTAATTAGGAAATCAAAGACAGACAGAACAGGAAAAGGGGTATGGGTTAATATGCGAGCAACTAGGGGGATAGGGTGCCCAGTGGCATGCGTTGAAGAATACATAGCAGTAATAAAGGGAGAGGACAGGGCATTTCTGAGACATGGGGACGGATCTGAGGTATCCATATACCAATTTAGGAAAGTATTTAACATGGTGGTACAGAAAATAGGTTGAGGAGAAGCATATTTTGCCCCGCATTCATTTAGAATAGGGGCAGCGACATCAGCAGCAGGGAAAGGGTGCTCAACAGAGCAGATACAAAAGCTAGGAATATGGAAGTCCGCTGCGTACAAATCATATATTAGACTGAAAGGGGGGCAAAAGTTATAAAAATTAAAAAATTAAAAAGAAATCCGTACCAATAATAATGTGAAATGGTGTGGCACCTCTCATCAGGAAAAATAGTTAACGTATTAAATTTTTTATTACAGACAGAGCATTAAGGGTGTGGATCGTAGGACATTCCTACATGTATTGGGCTCAAGCACGAGCGAATGCGTCGGCGCAAGGCGGGCATCTAGGGTTCACACATCAGCAAGCTAGCATTAGGTGGAGAGGAATGCGATGGGACGAGCTAGTACCAACAATACAAATAGCAAGGCAGAGGTGGGGATGCCACAACGTGTTATTTATACACCTCATGGGAAATGGCATAGGAAATTCCATGTTAAAAGACCTTGAAGATAGGATCAAAGGAGTAGTCAAGTGGTTGAGCATAGCATGGCCTTCGGTGAGAATAGTATGCTCAAATATTGACATCTGCTGAAGAAATGCACACTACATCAAGCTATACCTACTCTCTCTCTCTTCTGCTTTTAGGTACGTGAATAGAGTCTCTGTCAATCTACAAAGTATTCACTGCACTCTGGTGTTTTTTCCTCTCCTGTAACTCTCTTTTGGTACGTGAATAGAGTCCCTGTCAATCTGCAAAGTATTCACTGCACTCTGGTGTTTTTTCCTCTCCTGTAACTCTCTTTTGGTATGTGTATATTTATATAGAGCAAATGATTTTAGTTTGTAAATTTAGTCCTACATTTGTTGTACTGTTATCCATTTTCTTACTTCTAATGTTCATTTAATTGACATGTGATGTTCAATACTTATCAATACTTGCTATTATTCTAAAATATATAGCTGTCTTATGCCATAGTGTTAACCTCCTCAAAATTTTATTGTCTGTTTGCTTAACTTATCTCACCCTGACCAGACCAGAATCTAACTTTCAAATTAGCCCTTCATTTGTCTCTGATTTATCAATCAAGTAATTTAGTGGACACAGCTGACTTCCCTGCCTATATATTTTAACATCAGCTTGGGATGTGCATTGCACTAGTCTGTGCATTGCTACAACATATGTTCACATTTCTTCAGCGAACGTTTTATAAGTGAGGCATTATCAATAGAATTATACAAGAATTGAACAAGGATTGGGCAAGGGGCAAGACATACGACTTTTGTAATATTATATTTTATGTATCACATTGTTTCCTTATGCAACTGCTATTGTAATACTGTGTCTTATGTGTTTAACTTTTGTTAAAATGCTCAATATATTCACATTCCTTTTTGCTGCCTCTTGTCTCTATAACAAACTACATTATTCAATTACTCCTTCTCCCTCTCCACCTGCACTGTTCATTAGCCCATCTCTCCTAAACTCACCTTACTTTTGTACTCATGAACTTTACCTATTCCTAAACACTCTCTCTCCCCCTGCACCTCGTCTCAAAAACAGTCTCTTTACTGAAAATCTGTATCTCATCTCATATTATTCTCCCTCCTGCTTTTACTAACTGCTGGTGACATCTCCCCTAATCCTGTGCATAGCCGTTCACATCCATGTGTAACATCCCATAGACTCAGAAAGCAAAACTCTGCCAACCTTACTCACATTCCTCTTGCATCAAAAGCCACTGCCCCTTTCACTTGTGCACTCTGGAACTCTCGCTCTGTTTGCAACAAGCTCACTTCTATACATGACCTCTTTATCTCTCACTCCCTCAACCTTCTGGCCCTAACAGAAACCTGGCTCTCTCCCCTAGACACAGCATACCCTGCTGCTCTGTCACATGGGAGTCTCCACTTCAGCCACACTCCTAGGTCTGGTAATAGACATGGAGGTGGTGTAGGTATTTAACTTTGCTCTCATTGCACCTTTCAACAAATACAACCCATCTCTTTCCTCACATTTTCCTCATTCGAAATCCACATAATTTGCTTATTCTCTCCTCTCTCTATACGTGTTTCAGTCATATAACGACTTCCTGGCTCCTCAACTCAATTTCTAGATCACTTGATCACCTTATTTCCTTTCTTCAGACACCCCTGCCCTCATTCTTGGCGACTTCAACATCCCTCTTGACAATCCCACTGCCTCATCTGCAAAACAACTTCTGCAACTCACTTCCTCTTTCAGTTTGTCACAATGGACTTATTCTCCCACTCACACATATGGTCACTCCCTTGACCTGATCTTTAGCTATCGATGCACTGTCTCAAACTTCACAAACTCCCCCTTTCCTCTTTCTGACCGCCATCTCCTTACTTGCAACATATCATCCCTCCCTACAACTCCCTCCTACTCCTCACACCAAACTTCACAGAAGCATTATGTCATTAGATCAGCAACAGCTTGCTAATTCCATTGAACCTCTCCTCTCATCCTTCTCCTCCTTTTCCTGCCCTGACCAATCTATCTGCCACTATAATTCCATCCTTACATCCGTCCTTGACAATCTGGCCCCTCTTACCATAGCTCGGAAATCACACACTCATCCTCAGCCCTGGCATACTCCTCTGACACGGTACCTACGCAGATGTTCCCATACTGCTGAGCAGCACTGGAGAAAATCTCGGAGTTCAGCTTATTTTCTTCATTACAAATTCATCTTGAACGCCTACTATTCTGCCCTTAATCTCCATAAGCAACACTACTTCTCTACTCTTATCTCTAATCTTTCTTCAAACCCAAAACGTCTGTTCTCCACTTTCAATACTCTTCTCCACCCTCCCCCACCTTCTAATACAACTTCTCTATCAGCTCAAGACTTTGCCAGCCACTTCATTAAAAAAATCGACTCCATCAGAATCGAAATCAGCTCTAAACATAATTCCATTCTCTCACCCCCTCAAATGCTCTCAATCAACCACAACCCACATAACCTTAAACTTAGCTTATTCTCCCCTGTTACCAAGGAAGAAGTTTCGGCCCTTATACTGCGCTCTCACCTCACTACTTGTCCCCTTGACCCTATCCCCTCACAGCTACTCCCCTCCCTCTCTGCTACCCTTACCCCTATACTCACACATATTTTCAACCTCTCCCTCAGCACCTGTATATTTCCCAAATCTCTGAAACATGCACTGGTCACACCTATCCCCAAAAAACCTTCCCTTGATCCTACCTCCCCATCTAACTACCGCCATATTTCCCTCCTCCCTCTTGCCTCAAAGCTTCTTGAAAAACTAGTATATGCATGCCTATCCCATTTCCTTACATAAAACTCCCTCCTTGACCCACTGCAATCTGGATTTCGTCCCCATCACTCCACAGAGATAGCAATTGTTAAGGTTACCAACGATCTACTTACAGCAAAATCAAAAGGCCACTTTTCTCTGCTTATCCTCCTTGATTTGTTTGCAGCCTTTGACACTGTTGACCACCCTCTTTTGCTCCAAACCCTCTAATCCTTCAGCATCTGTGACACAGCCCTCTTGTGACTCTCTTCCTACCTGTCAAACCATACCTTTAGTGTAGCCTTCTCTGAGGCCTCCTCTACCCCCTCTACAGAGTACCGCAAGGCTCTGTCCTTGGTCCCCTTCTCTTCTCAATCTACACGTCATCACTAGGTTCCCTAATAAAGTCCCACAGTTTCCAATATCATGTGCATGCCGACAACACCCAAATCTACTTCTCTGCACCAGACCTTTCTCCTTCCTTACTAACCTGTGTCACTAACTGTCTTTCTCACATCTCTTCCTGGATGTCCTCTCACTACCTCAAGCAAATTCTCTCCAAAACTGAGCTCCTTATTTTCCCCCCTTCTTCCAAAATCTCCACCCCAAATCTCTCTATAACTTTCGACAACTCCATCATTACCCCTACCCTGCATGCCCGATGTCTCGGGTCACATTTGACTCAGATCTTTCTTTCACTCCTCATATTCAGTCCTTGGCTAAAGCATGTCACTTCCACCTTAAAAACATCTCTAAAATTAGACACTGCCTTACACAAGACGCAACTAAGATTTTAATCCACTCTCTCATCCTTTCCCGCCTTGATTACTGCAGCTCTGTCCTGTCTGGTCTCCCCACCTGCCACCTAGCTCCTTTACAATCCATAATGAATGCCTCTGCCAGGCTCATCTTCCTTACACGTCGCTCGTCATCTGCTGCACTTCTCTGCCAATCTCTTCACTGATTTCTTCTTGCCTCTAGGATAAAACACAAAATTCTCACTCTGACATACAAAGCCCTCAACTGCACTGCTCCCCCTATATCTCAGACCTTGTCTCCAGATACTCTCCCTCTCGTCCCCTTCGCTCAGCTCATGACCTCCTACTCTCCTCCTCTCTTGTTACCTCATCACACTCCCATTTACAGGACTTCTCCAGACTGGCTCCCATCTTGTGGAACTCTCTGCCTCGCTCCACAAGACTCTCCCCTAGTTTTGAAAGCTTCAAGCGCTCCCTAAGGACTCAATTGTTCAGCAATGCATACAACCTATGCTAACCTTTCTTTATACCAGTTACTCTCCTCCATCGCTATCCCCTGAACCCCCTTAGCATGTAAGCCTAAGAGTCCAGCTGTTTGTAGATCAACTTCTTAAGAGCTGACTACAACAGTGCAACTCTTGGCAGGGCCCTCTACCCATTTGATCCCTATAATTGTTTTGTTTTACTCCACCTTTGTTTATAGCGCTGCAGAATCTTTTGGCGCTCTACGAATAACCAATAATAATAATAATAAAATATCATATCTAGGATAAATTGGAGGAACTCATACACCAGGCGGGCTGGCTATAGATCTAGAAGAAAGTTTAACCAAGTGGCGGCCAAAGCAGTAAGGGAAGCAGGCGGGCTAGTGTTGGAGCACCCAAGGTTAGCGGCAAAGCAAGAGGAGATCTTTCTTATGGATGGGGTGCACCTGACGTACAAAGGGAATGACCAGCTACTGAAGGATATCACAATGATGATCCAAGACATAAAAAAGGTAAGGAAAGGTCACGGAGAGCAAAGAGAATAGTTGGCTGAAAGAGAAGGCTCTTTTGTGGCGGTGAAATTCGGGCCCGGCGCGTGGGCGGGGCACGATGGGGTGAGAGGATCCCGTGGCATACACTAGCCTGTAGTGGTGATCCAGTGGTCTATCTAATAGGCGGGCTGTGCCATGGGTTCTCCTTCCCCCCTCTTGACCGGCCAGGGGTGAGGTGTGTGGTACCCCCCCAATATGTGGGACCCTAAGTTCAGGTTATATGCAAATGCTGGTGCATTTTTTGATGTGTTATATTAATTGGCGAATTTAGCTCTCCAAACAAAATTGTCACTGGTTGGCAAAAATTTAAATAAATAGTGACCTTGCCATTTTTCGACATATTTAATGTGTCTGTGTGGTTATTTCAGGTTGAAATACTAAGGTAATAGGTATTAGGAAATAAGTTTAAAGTGTTAATGGTAAACGAATGGAAGCCTCCAAGCCCTTATTAAATTAAGCGTCTTTGACACATTTTGCCTGTCATGTGAGCTGTGATGTGGCCCTTTACAACAGCAGGCTTTCTTCTTTCAAATGAGGGGACACATGTCCTCGTAAGTGGTTTGGGGCTTCTCTTTCCATCCCAGCCACAGCTTCACTAACAAGCAAATCCCTGTTGCTGCAGGGGTTTTCTTGTTTCCTGAACTGTCATCACACACATTGTGACATCATTGCAGTCTCCTTTCCCAGGTCCAGTAAAGGGGGTCCCCATTATTATGTGTGGAAGGATGTCATGTAATCATCTTTTGCATAGTTGGAAGTACGACCATATGTCATCCTTCACACTTTAGGGGTTAATTATTTTTTGGTGTAGCAATTTATTGTTTTCTTTAAAAATGTCTTTAAGGTATACTTATTTTCTATAATAAAACCTTGAAAATACACACATTATTTCATTTAAATCTGAATAAACATGATTAAAGATATTTGGCTATATAGACTTGGATAGTAAAGGTGAACAGAGCAGCAGGGTTATGCTTCACTTTATGTATATTATTTATAACTTTCTTAGATTATTTTTGCTCCTAATAAATAATATATATTGTATAGTAAATGTATAATTCATATATTTTCTATAATTTATTTTAAAATGAACTTGAGGCATACAGTGCATAAGTAAGTTTCCTACTGATATTAATTACATGAGTTTACACCTGCTGTGTATATACATGTGTGAGTATTTGATGGCTTTGGTATTCACTCTTAGCCGTTTCTGGTCTACTCTTTTATATATATATATATATATATATATATATATATATATATATATATATATATATATATATATATATATATATAGAGAGAGAGAGAGAGAGAGAGAGAGAGATAAATAGAAACTGAGATATTTAGAAAGTAAAGCTTTAGTAGTGTAAAGCTATACGATAGATGGTAATACTGCATGGATATTTTAATAAACTATTTATAAAGCATTTGTATTTTTCTTAAGTTTGCTGTTTAATGTTTTATGTGGTGTAGAATTCTGATGTTTTACCTAGCACATGTTATCATGGGTGGTACAAGGCATGTTGACATCAGGAATTAAGAAAGAGAAAATGAGTGGGATACTGTTCTAATAACTGATAGAGTTATGTTTTGTTTATTTGCTATGACTGCAATATTTATTTTTACATTTTTGTTGTAAATATATATATATTTCTATATATATCGGTATTTACCTATTTATCAGTTCCTATTTATCAGGTAGAGATATCTATTTACATTAACATTATTAGATATATATTGAAATATATGTAATAATAAAATAATTATTTTTTCTATGTGAAGAACATAGGAATGTAAAATATGCATAATACACTTCGGGTTTCACGCTTTAGGCCTAACGGTTGGGTAAGCGCACATGAAGAATTTTATAGCACTTTATTAAAATATTAAATATAAAGTATTAAAAATATTTATTTTTTATTTTTTTTAAATGTAATTTTTATTTTTATTGAGAAATAAAAAGAAACAAATGGGGACTCGCAGGACCCCTTCACAACTACAAACTTATAAAAGTGTCGGGCCAACAGCCCTACAGGAAAATATGCATTACATCATACACAGGAAAAGACAAGACACATGTTCTCCAACTACATAGAATTAGGAATGGTGAATGTGTTAGTTAGCGATAGAAAAATCTTCTAGTTCTCAGTGCCGCACTTCAAGGTTTGTGTAGGCAGAATGCTGATGAGGGGGGGGGGGGGGGAAGGTGAGATGGTGCATTTTGAGGGAGGGGGGGAGGGTATAGTAGATGCATTGTGCTTAAGTACTCGGACCACATCATATAATGGGTGGGCTACCCAAAGGATAGCAAGAAAGCAAAGGGAGACCCCTATTAGGTTGTGGGCGGGGCATCTTCTGTCAAGGCAGACGGGCGCCACAGAGTGTCATACTTATTTTTCCAGTCAGTCCAGACCATTTCAAACAGGTCTAGTTTGTTTAAGTTGAGATGTATGGGTTGCTCCATAGTATATAGAAAGGCCATTGTATTCACAATATCCTCCCATGAAGGGGGAGTTTTATTTTCCAGGACCTAGCTATGTTGGTTTTGATAGCAGACATTAAATACACCCCAGATGGAGGAGGGCGGGAGCCGGGCCACCAGACACCCCAATGCCGAAAGCATTGAGGGTATGATATCCTAGCTCCCATAGAGGTTTAATTGTAGGGCATTCCCACCAAATATGCATCATATTGCCCTGAAAACCACAGCCTCTCCAACAGAAAGGCGACGTTCCTGGGAACATTTTAGCTAATCGGGTGGGGACAAAATACCAGTAAGAGATGACTTTGTAGTAGGTTTCAAACATTGTGACACAATGTAAGGTTTTTTTTGTCAACATGATGGACTTCTGCCATGCGTCAGCAGGAATGTGGATATGGAGGGAGTTGTTCCATCTGGTCAAATGCAGAGCAAGCTCTGGTGGAATCGAACCTTCGAGCAAATTATAGTGAGTTGATAGTGGTCTAACAAGCTTACGCCCTCCCTGCCAGATCGACTCCCAGGGAGTAAGGGGGCGAGAGGAAGAAGGAGAGAAACCCCAGCTTCTCAAGAAACTTTTAACCCTGGTTAGTTGAAAGAGAAGAACTGGAGGGATGGTCGTACGTGGTTCCAGGTGTGCTAGCTCTATGAAACCCTCCGGCTGAGAGTTGGACCAAAAGTCTGAAACTCGCTTAATTCCTAGACGGGCCCAAGTATTTGGATGGGTATCTGCCAGTCCAGTGAACAAGCCTGCTACTGAGGTGATTGGGGAGGGGTGTGGGGCAATTAGTTGTCTATGACTAATTTTGTTCCAGACCGATAAACACTCCAGAATAACCAGATTGCAGATACCTAAAGACCGTCGACTATGTTGAGGGGTCCAAATTATGTCTTGGAGAAGGATATTGGAGAAGCCTGTTCAATTGCTCTCCACCTAGCACCAGATTGGGTTACTCCCCACTGGGAAATATGTGTGAGCATAGCCCCTTCATAGTATTTTACAACTGAGGGGGAGGCAAGGCCCCCCTGATGAATGGGGAGTTGCAAGGTTTTGTGCACGATTCGGGGGGGGGTTTACCCTGCCAGATGAATTTAGTTATCTCACTCTGAAATTGTGACAAGAGGTGCATGGGTACTCTAATTGGTAGGCATCGAAACAAATATGTTAGTTTAGGGAGAAAAGACATCTTAAGAGAGGCTATACAACCCATCCATGAAATGGACTTATGTTCCCATGAATGTTTTAAGTTGCGCAATTCCGAAAGTAAAGTAAGATAATTGTCTTTGACCATTTGTGTTGCACTGTTGGATATCCTCAAACCAAAGTGAGAGACCCTCTCAGTTGTCCACTTAAAATTGAATTTATCCCTTAATTTAAGGATGTATTCTTGTGGGTATCCCCACCAGTATATTTCTGTTTTGGGTATATTAAGCTTGTAGAAAGAGAGGTCCCAAAATTTTTGCAGAACATCCAACAGCCTAGGAATAGCTTTTTCGGGGTCCGCCGTGAAGACCATAATGTCATCCGCAAACAAAGCGATTTTCTGCATAGTGCCTGATAGCCCGGGAGTGACTTGTCTAACCTAACCTGTGCAGCGAGCAGTTCAACCGCAAGAGCAAACAGTAGGGGGGAAAGCGGACACCCCTGATGGGTACCATTTGAGATACGGAAAGGAGGTGAGTGGAAGCCTGAACCCCTAACTGTGGCAGTCGGGGAGGAGTATAAAGCTTGGATGGCCGTGCAAATAGCAGGAGGAAAGTTAAAAATCCTAAGTGTTTCCCATAAATAGGACCAACGAACCCGATTGAACGCCTTCTCAGCATCCAAGGAGATGACTGAGAAAGGCTTATTCATCCTAGTGGTCTCACTCAGAATATTAATAAGGCGCCTTGTATTATCCGGACCTTCACGATTAAGGATGAATCCTACCTGATCAGAGTTGATCAGGTTTGGTAGTAGCTTACCGATGCGGTTGGCCAGAATTTTAGAATAGATTTTGACATCGACATTAATCAGGGATATCGGTCTGTAGCTGGAACAGAGAGTGAGGTCTTTATCTGGCTTGGGTAGAGTGACAATGGCAGCATCAAGGAATTCTTCCCTGAAGGTGCCCTCTGTTGCTGCCAGGTTGTAAAACCTAAGCAAAAATGGAGAAAGCTTTTGTATGTATGTTTTATAAAATTGGGCAGGGTACCCATCAGGCCCAGGAATCTTAAAAGGGTTTTAGATGTTTTATCGTCTGCTTGACCCCCAGCAATGTGAGCGGCGCTATAAGCGAATCTTGTTGCTCAGTCGTGAGTGTGGGAAGGTTCAAGTTAGACAGGTAGTACCTGATATCTTGAGTAGGGATAGGTGGCGGGTTTTCTGTAGTGTCTATATTGTGCAGTTTAGAGTAAAAGTCTGCAAAACTCTCTTTTATTAGGGACATTTTTTTGTGCACTGTGTTGTTGTGTCTAATTTGTGGAATGCGCGCAGTGCTGTATTTATGTTTCAGCTTGTTCGCTAGCATGGTGTCTGCCCTATTACCCTTGTGGTAGAAGAGTTGCTTAAGCTTGGTCATATTCTGTTGAGTGCGGCGTAACTCTAGTAAATTAATGTGGTCCCTAACAGCTGAAATCTGAGCTGAGACGTCTGCATAATTATTAGTTCTGTTAGCGTATTCTAGAGTCGTGAGTTTAGAATGTGCCTGCGCTAGGGAAAGGCCAGCTAATCTTTTCAAGTGGCTTCGCTTGCGAATACAAAGACCTCTAACTGTCGCTTTGATAGCCCCCCACAAAATGTTGTCAGGTGTCTGTCCATTATCATTCCGTTCAAGTATGTCCTTCAGGTCTTTTCTCAGTTCTTCTCTGAATGGGATATGTGCCAGAATGTGTCGTGGGAGGCACCAATTGGTTCTGAATGGGGGTTTGGTAGAGGGGTATAAGTCTACTATAACCAGGTCATGATCTGACCAGGAGCTGAGTGAGATCTCAGAACAAGAAATCGAGTCGAGTGTCTCTACTTGACAGAAGATGTAGTCCAGTCGGGAATAAACTTTGTGTGATTGTGAGTAGTGAGTAAAGTCTCTCTCTCACGGATGTAAGGATCTCCAGACATCAAAATAGCCGAAATGAGTCATAATGTTCCTAAACTGCGTAGAGGTGTGGGTAGCCTGTGGGTTACTTTGTCTGAATTTGCGGCCTTACGGTCTAACTTAGGATCCCAGGTCATGTTAAAGTCGCCCGCCAGTAGAACCCTACCTTGTCTGTATTTGTCAACTATATGGAGAATCTTTCTGAGGCAGGCAGGCTGTCTAGAATTGGGCAGGTATATGGAGACCAAGGTGTGGGGAACATGGTTCAGTTTTCAAACCAAGATGGTGTATCTGGCCTGAGAATCCTTAATTACTTGTATCTGTTCATAAGCAATTCTGCTATGCAAAAGTATAGCAGTTCCCCTGGTGTTTTTTGTGAAGGGGGAGTGTTCTAAGATCTTATATGAATGAGGCGAAAATACTGGGGGGCAACTGTCTGCCAGTTAGTCTCTTGTAGGAAGAGTAGGTCCGGATTATGGAATTTAAGTTCACGGGTCAAGAGGCTCCTTTTGAAGGGAGAGTTGTGGGTGAGGACTCGAAGTCGGTTAGACATCTTGAGGTGGGGGGAAAGGGGAGGTGTAGGTGGGAGAAGCCATCTAAGATACGGCAGAACAGTGTGTGCGTAAAGGAGAAATGAGGTGGAAGTAGTCCACCTAGTTGGAACCCTGGTGTGGGCTACCTATATGGGGGGGGGGGGCTTAAAGCTAGAGTGTGAGCAGTGTAAGTCGGGAAACCCGGCCCCACTCCATATATAAAGAGAGCAAGTCTTGGTGGTGTTCTTACATTTCAGTACACCTGGGGGTTATGTGTTAACCTGAGAGTTATATTAAGATCAAACATTGTGTCAATAAAAATAACAACATTAACTAACCTTATATTACTTCAACAATATTGGTAACATTTCTAACCTCCCTCCGTGAAAACTAGGAATGATTGACCTGTGCTTTGCGTGCCCAACCAAAGACATTAACCCATAGGTGATCTCCAACAATAAAAGTGCAAACAGAGACAGGGTATACAATGAATTGGACCTAGGCTGCAGACATTCCTAGAATATCAGCCACTTTTTCTTTCTTGCATTTCTTATTAGCATCCACAAGGATGGTGGAGGGAAGCAAAATAATCCATTACTGGTGCCATATTATCAAGGTGGAAGAGTGTGGGGGTCTTGTGAGTCCTGCCCTTGCTGTGTTTTCTGTCTCTTAGGACATTGATCCTTGGCATTCCATTCAGGGGCTGTGGCCCTCAGTTTCGCCCTGGCTGGGGCAGATTCTGACTGGCTGTCCTGTTGAAGTCCCCATTATGCAAGTAGGGTGATTCCTTGGGGCAATGAAGACACTATGTGTGTCTGATGATCCCTAGTAATGATCAATTTGGCCGGGTAGCCCCATCTATATTTAATGCCTGTCTGTTGGAGCACCTTTGTAACTGGTTGGTATTGTCTTCGATGCTGCAGTGTGTGTGCCGACAATAGTTGAATATCTCTGAATTTTTCATCCAATTGAGGTTTGCGAAAAGAGAAAACTGTGAAAGCAAACTATAACATCCCGTGGCTTATCCTGAGAGACCGTTCTTGGATGCAAAGCTCTATGAGCTCTCTCCATAGTGGTAGTCATGCCCTCAGTGGAGCCCAGCAGGTTTCCAAAAAGTTCTGTCAGATATGTTTGCAAATCTGTTGATGTAACATCTTCCGGTATTCCACGAAATCTGATGTTGTTTCTTCGTGCATGGTCTTCCACATCAGCAAGTTTAAATTCAAGTTAGCTTAGTTGGTCTGACAGTGTTTCAGAATAAGCTAGTAGGTTTGATTGGTATATAGTAATGTTGTCCTGTTTTCTCTAAAGGGAGGCTACTCTGTCCCCAATTTCTGAAATATCCTTTTTGAGTTCTGCGTGGCTCCTTTGGATTTCTTTTGTTATAGAACGTGTTTGTTGCGCAAACATTTTCTTGAGAGTGTCCTCTGTGATGAAGTGTTGAGATCTAGCAGATGGGTAGCTACCCTGTTAGGATCCTTCTCCCAAAGACTCAGATTCACTTAAGTCATCACCTGTATCTTCCACAGGCTCCTTGTGTGACTGAGAGAAGTGATCTAGAACCGTTTTTTTAACCGGTCCTGGGGTTTTGGGTTGCCGTCTGGAAGTATGAGGCATCTTCAGTTTCGACAGGAGAATGATATGTAGATAGCTAGGAATATAGGATAAACCAGATTGGGGAGGCACCCAATACTTATCACCTAAAAGATTATATTAAATGAAGCTCTGGAGGCACCAGTTATTTATAGCTCAAGCGCATACAGCAAAGAACACATTAACAGAGAATACTATACATTGACACACTGAGTGGGTCCAGGAGGCCTTCCCCGACCCCTACCCCTCCACGGCGGCGGCCACACTGGAGGTTAAATACCCTCCTACACTGTGTGGAAAGAAGGACGCCGCTACCGGGGGGGGGGGGGCAAAGGCCAGCGAGTTCCTCCCCAGGCACAGGTCAAAAGAGAAAATTACCCCTGAAGCCCACGTTATTACGTATAAGGTTTGTCTCCGGGGGAGATCTCTACCCGACCCAGGGACAGAGGATACAACCTTTCGGAACGGAAAAAAGGAAAAAGGGAGGAGGAAATGACCAACCCAGACAAGCTGGGCCAGAAAGGGTGGGCCGGATAGAGACCCCCTCCCCCAATATGTAGGAAAAAGTTTAAATTATGCAATGTTACTATAATTAAGAAGTTGCCCAAAATACAGATAGGCTAGTGCAGTAACCTAATATACAGATCAAACCTGGTCTTAGGAACCTTTGAAATAAATGAAATTGTTAATGCACATATGAAATAACACTACACCTCAGACCACAGGCCCAAGGACAATAACGCTGACGCAGCAGCTGTAAATAGAGGGAACCTGACTGTAACTCAAGTGAAAACTGAAAAGTCCAGGGCAGATCTTGTGAGGGCTATTAGTCGCAGTCCTGCAAGGTGAATGCAGCCCTACTTCTCTCAGTGTGGGTTAAAATGTAGGCAGCCACTCCTTGCTGTGCTGTAAAGGGAAAAGCCAAACACAAAAAAAAACAGACGCCCCTTTGTTGGTAATAAGGGTTGAAGGAGGCCAGGGATTCAAGTAAACAGCCCTCTAATGTAAATCAGCACCCTTTGTGATCAGAAGTACCTAATGTGCTCAAAGGTCTCTTTAG
Organism: Bombina bombina; assembly: GCF_027579735.1. NCBI lineage: Eukaryota > Metazoa > Chordata > Amphibia > Anura > Bombinatoridae > Bombina > Bombina bombina. The sequence continues at coordinate 352,903,751 of NC_069503.1, forward strand.
GGGAAGGAAAAAAAAAGTGCTGGTGTCTCAGACTTGTATATAATGTTATTTTAATACTTTGTGGCAATGACGCTTGAGAAAGGGCCCAACACTAGCAGCAGAATAGGAAGGCTAACTACTGGTCCCGTCTAATATGACAGATTAGGCCATCTAATATGACAGATTAGGCCAGGGATGTGCTGTGGGCTTATTGGTGACAGTGGGGAGCGCAGACAAATGGACAACAGCAGGATTTATATTTGAAAGGCCTTGTGGATCCCCTTTGTGTTACTCAAGTTTCCAATATAATATGTTTAAGTGTGGGCTCCAAGAAAAGGGTAATTTCACTCATGAACACCTAGGGCTGTGCCTTTCAGAACAGGTGACTGAGGATTTAGCCGTAAATACAGGTCCCAAATTAGGGGGCAATGGGTGTGCTTATTACCCAGGACGGTTGCTATAGAGGGCTTTAGGGATGTGGAGGGAGGTAAGCGAGAGGGTGTAGGCAGTGTTAATCCCTTGTGAATATCGTGCTGTGCTCAGAGGCCGTATCTTACCCACGCATCTGAAAACTACAGACCTCTCTCGGTAGCTTCTGCTTCAGATTAAACCAGAGGCCGGATGAAGATGAGGAAAGCCCCAGAACCCGGTCACAGAGTTCAAAAGCCTTTGTAGTGTAGGCTCTATAAGGTGGTGCGGCCGGGGGGTAAGCGTCTTTAAGGTGTTCTTCTCAAGCCGGGAAGACAAGATGGCCGCCGTTCGCGCCACTTCTGTAGTCACCTTCAGTGTCGGCCATGTGTCGTGGCGTGGAACTTCACTAGCTCACCCAGGGCTCGTGTCAGCTGTCTTTGTGGGCTGTTACCTCGTTCCCAATCTGCTTCTGAGCCTAGTTCGACCCCAATGGACCCTCCCTTCAGCTCAACCGGTTCTCGTACCCCCTTGGATCAAACAACACTCGGGTGTTCAGCCTTCCCAGCTGCTGCACTGTCCTCACTTGGATCAGGTAAGCGGCAGCTCCGGAGCGGAGCCCCGACCCTCCGGAGCCTCAATACCAGCAGAGACCAATGGGGAACTACGTCCCACAGATAGGCGATGCTGCCGTGGCAAGTACTTAGCGCAGGGTCCCCTCTTCTGCCACAATCAACTCTCTGAAGTCAGGGTAAGGCAATGTAATATGCCTAAGTAGTATCATCGGCAGTTAGGCAGAATGTTTATGTGGAGAGGCTATCTTAAAGGGACACTGAACCCAAATTTTTTCTTTTGTAATTCAAAAAGAAAATGCAATTTTAAGCAACTTTCTAATTTACTCCTATTATCAATTTTTCTTTGTTCTCTTGCTATCATTATTTGAAAAAGAAGGCATCTAAGCTTTTTTTTGGTTTCAGTACTCTGGACAGCACTTTTTTATTGGTGGATGAATTTATCCACCAATCAGCAAGGACAACCCAGGTTGTTCACCAAAAATGGGCCGGCATCTAAACTTACATTCTTGCATTTCAAATAAAGATACTAAGAGAATGAATAAAATTTGATAATAGGAGTAAATTCGATATTTGCTTAAAATTTCATGCTCAATCTGAATCACAAAATAAATTTTTTGGGTACAGTGTCCCTTTAAATCAGAGTTTTAATGCTTAAAAGCTGGGAGCTCTGTTTCAACGTGTCTGCACAGTACGGCGGTTAACTCCGCCCCCCTAAAAATATTACTAGTTATTAAAAATTATAAATACTGTAAAAACATTATAAATAATCCAAATAATATATTTTTACAGTATCAATAATAATTTTTAATAAGCGCTACGGAATTTGGCGGCGCTATACAAATAAATAATAATAATAATACTTATTATTATTAATATTTTTAATTTAATATTACAAGAATGCACTTTAAGATTACTAATTGTTAATGTGCGCTAATACAACGCGTTAGACTTAAAGCCAGAAACTTATCTTTATTTGAAAACGATGGCATCTAAGCTATTTTTTGGGGTCAGTACTCTGGACAGCACTTTTTTATTGGTGGATGAATTTATCCACCAATCAGCAATAACAACCCAGGTTGTTCACAAAAATGGGCCGGCATCTAAACTTACATTTTTGCATTTCAAATAAAGATACCAAGAGAATAAAGTAAATTTGATAATAGGAGAAAATTAGAAAGTTGCTTAAAATGTCATGCTCTATCTGAATCACAAAATAAAAAAATTGGGTTCAGTGCCCCTTTAATGTATTTTCAATGACTTGTTATACCAGCTGCAGAGTATACAATGTATGAGACATTGCATTTTCAGGTTTATTTGTGTAATGAATTAGCTGGTTTTGTGTTTTTAAACCACAACCTTTTCAAATGGCTTGAGCTTGCAAGTAATATATCTAATTATGTTATCACTTTGTGTACACATACTTGCTTCCTTTTCTTATATCTGTTCTTAAACAAAAGGTTGATATGGTACTTAGGGTCCCCTGTATTAAATAGCATGCAGACAGCTTCTCAACTTGCATACGGGCAGTGGATCTGTTCATCTGCTGGTCCGTATGCATCATTACACACCCATTGGAGTGTGTAATGCCTGCCCCTTGAAGGGAATGTCAATCGCCGAGAGCAAGCAAGCTCTCAAACAATTTAATACACTTTAGCAGGTAAAATGGATTATTGGGAACAATTTAAAGGGGAGAAAGAATTTAGTTAAACTGTCCCTTTAACTGTACCTTCCTCTTAAGGCTATGGGGCCAATTTAACAAAGTGAGAGCGGACATGACCCGCTATAGTGGATCATGTCCGCCGCACATTGATAAATGCCAACAGCATACGCTGTTGGCATTTATCATTGCACAAGCAGTTCTGGTGAACTGCTTGTGCAATGCCACCCCCTGCAGATTGACCACTAGCAGGGGGTGTCAATCAGCCTGATCGTATGCGATCAGGCGGATTGATGTCCGCTGCCTCAGAGGAGGTGGATGAGTTACGGAGCAGTGGTCTTAAGACCGTTGCTTCTTAACTCCTGTTTCCAGCAATCCTGAAGGCTCGCGTAAAACAGTTACATTTAGGGCAATTTGGCCCCTATGTGTGGTCTCTCTCTCTTGTGGATGGATGCTAAAACCAGTAAGTAGAGAGTTTGAAACAATCCTCCTCACTGCAGCAATGCAGGAAAACTTAGAGATATCGTTATAAAGCAAAGGAAAAATAAATGAATGAGTTCACTGGAGTGCCTAGCAGCAAAAGGTTAGGCAAATCAGAATAAATTCCAAAAATAATTAGAACCCAAAAAAACTAGGAACAAGCGAATTAACACAGCATATGCTAAGAATTATACTGTAACATAGACTTGTTAACCAAGGAAATTGTTTTATCATCAGGTGATGAGGCTTCTGTAGCAGGTGTGTGAGCTGTGCAAAGGTAAATCTTAAGGTGAAAACGATGTGTTATGTCACAGAAGCAGGAGTACAAGATGTGCAAGAGTAACTCTAAGGTGGAAGTGCAGAATTATGTCACATATACAGATATATATATATATATATATATATATATACTGTATATATGTATATATGTTTGAAAATAAAAATTTCTGTGTATGAAGAACATTGGAATGTGAAATATTAATAACTCCTGTCAGGTTAGCGTGCGAGTGCAAAGTGTCCGTTTATTCTCTCCATTAAAGTCTATGGGGAGAATGAGTTAGCATGGTCACTATAGTCTCAGTCATTTGATTAGCACGCATCGGGCTTCGCTCGTGCGCAAACGTTTTGCTTTCAACTTGTAAAACGTGTGGTATCCAAACCACGCAAAAAGCATACTTCTAGCAAAGTTTACACTCAAGCAGGAGCACTAAATACCATTCCGCTTGTAATCTAGCCCACAATGCATACTTGCTTTTACCTATGATATCGATACATACTCGCTTTTACCTATAATAACAATGCATACTTGCTTTTACCTATGATATCGATACATACTCGCTTTTACCTGTAATAACAATGCATACTTGCTTTTACCTATGATATCGATACATACTCGCTTTTACCTGTAATAACAATGCATACTTGCTTTTACCTATGATATCGATACATACTCGCTTTTACCTATAATAACGATACATACTCGCTTTTACCTATGATATCGATACATACTCGCTTTTACCTATAATAACGATGCATACTCGCTTTTACCTATGATATCGATACATACTCGCTTTTACCTATAATAACGATACATACTCGCTTTTACCTATGATATCGATACATACTCGCTTTTACCTATAATAACAATGCATACTTGCTTTTACCTATGATATCGATACATACTCGCTTTTACCTATGATATCGATACATACTCGCTTTTACCTATAATAACGATACATACTCGCTTTTACCTATGATATCGATACATACTCGCTTTTACCTATGATATCGATACATACTCGCTTTTACCTATGATATCGATACATACTCGCTTTTACCTATAATAACGATACATACTCGCTTTTACCTATGATATCGATACATACTCTAAAAAACCAAAAGTGTGAGTGCGCTCAGAGGCTCTACCAATAGATAACTAGAAATGGTGTCCTAATATGGAATGATCTGCTTGAAAAAAAATTTCTGTTAGCAAATATATACCAATAGTTTCTTGCAACAAATTTATTACATATCTAATAAAATATAGGTAAAATCATAATATACATACAATTCATAGGTTAGATAATAATATACATACAGTTCATAAGTAAGATAAGGTGCACCTTCTAAAATATCAAAAAACTTTCAATTAATAGAAGAGATAAAAAGAAAAGAAAAGATAAAAAGGTTAAAATGCATATACAAGATAATATTATCTATTGATAATATGTAGATGGAGATGCTGCTACGGTTAGTATGTTAGTGCACTTTAACAATGTCCAAGAGGTGACTGTAGTCTGCACTACTGTTCCTTTAATGTGAGTATTCTGCACCACTGTTCCTTTAATACAAATAGTACAGTTTGGTTTCACTTTTAGGTATTTGCTTTAAGAAGTAAGTCACTTCAGATTGTACAAGTGTTGGCGTCTAGGTGTGTAGAAGGTGTTTTCACTGGAGCCGTGATAACTTTAAAGCCGGAGGTGTTTAGTACTCACCAGAATCCGAAAGCGTGTATCTCTCTGACCGCTTTCTCCGACCTGCTCTCCTGCGGCGTGCAGTTGGCGTTCAGGCAGCCGTTGGTAGTCCTCTGACGTGTTTTCGTCACGTGTCACGTGTCTGCCCGAATAGCCAATCCAGCAGTCGGATTACCGGTGTACTTTTCAAACCCACTCTGTTCTACGGGTTTTGATGTAGGTGAACTTTTCAGTGTTAAATAAACACTTTGTTGCTTTGTCTTTTTGTCTTTTTCCTTTTTAACCTTCACACTGATATCCAAAACGAGTGTTAGGCTGGGTAATCGGTTCACATATATTCCAATGGGTAAAAAGTTCAAAGTGGTTCCTTCACAATAAGTCCATAAAGAGCTGGCCAGCTACACAGGACTGCTTCACATCAACGCGTTTCAGCTGGAGGCTTTTTTCAAGATGAGCCTGTGTACTTCCTCTTTGCCTTTTTATACCCAATAATTTAAAGCCACAGTATTGTGTCTTGACTTACTTTTAATATTTTCCATAGTTTCACATGGCTGTATCTATTAGCAGCAAATTCCATAACAATTTGATAGTGTAACCATCTTTTCATCAATTTGTATACTATATATATACTTAATTAGTATTAATAGGATAAAAGAGCTCTAATGTAATTAAAATTTTTTTTAAAAGTAAAGCCAAAGATGAAAGAAGAAAGAAGACAAAAAAATAAAATAAAAATTAATAATAAATTTCGGTATATATTAAAACAAATATCTAAAGTTATATTTCTAAATTGCTTCATTATCCAGCTAAACAACTCTTAAGTGTAATAATTGTACTATTACAATATAGTAGCTCAAGTGCTAAAATATCCCTATATTTATAATATTATTCAAAATCTCTTATCAAACCTAACTACAAATTGGGAGTTAAAGCGAACACTTATTCTTCCATTAGAACCTAGGTTTTCTAGGGATATATGAATTTTAACACAGTAACTGAAGTACTAAACTATTTAAAGAAATTTCTAAAAATATATATATTATAATACAGAAATTTTTTGCTTATTTTTGAGAGTTTAATTATTTTGGAAACTGTGACAAGCAATTTTAACCATTGTTAGAACCATATAAACTAAAATCACAGAATACCTTAAATATCATGTTGTGGCATTATAAAAAGGGGTTTAAATCCAACTCTGCATTAAGTCCTAATGGATCTAAAGTTTTAAAAGAAAAAATTAATTCAGCTTCAACTTTCAACAGTTTTTTGTTTAAATCTCCACCTTTCCAGTCACGTTTAATTTTCCTAATCCCCCAGTATTTCAAACCTTTAGGGTTTTGATCATGCATCTCTTTGAAATGTTTTGAGAGTAAATGCCCTTCGAACCCATGTTCTATATTTAAAAGATGTTCCCTGATGCGGTCTCTCAACATGAGTGAGGTCTCGCCTAAGTACTGTTTCTTGCACGGGCATTCAATAAGATACACTACATTTCGATCTGAACATTTTATGAGGTCCCTTATTTTATATTCCTCATTGGTTACTGTTGATTTCACGTTTTTCGTTTTACAACTATATTTACAAGCTTTGCAGTGTATGCATGGGAAATAACCCTCTAGTTTGTTCCCCCGTAGGTCTGTATCTACAGTTATACTTCTTTTAGGGTTAAAAGTACTGGGTGCAAGTATATTTTTTAGATTTCTTGTTTTTTTAAAAACCATTCGTGGTTTTTCTATAAGAGATTCCCCAATGAAAGGGTCTCTTTGTAATAAATGCCAGTGTTTGTTTAAAACTGTTCGGAGTTTATTATGACTGGTACTGTAATCTGTTATAAACGGTACATCTATTATGATATTATTAGATTATTTGGGGTTTCTTTCTTTCACTGTTTTTTCTTTAAGTAGCTCTAATTGGGTTTTTTCTTTTGCTTTATTTTTCGCTGTTTTCACAAGGTTCATATTGTATCCCTTATTTCTAAATTTTGTTTCTAAATTTCTTGCTTGTTCCTCAAAATCCTCTAACGTGCTGCAATTCTTCCTCACTCTTAAAAATTGGTTCATTGGTATATTATCTAGCCATTTCTTATAATGGCAACTCTTTTTGTGGATATAGTTGTTTGAATCCACTTGTTTAAAGTGGGTTTTAGTTAATATTTCATTATTAGCAATTCTTATGTCTAGATCTAAGAAATTAATATTTGTTGCACTTATTTCATAAGTGAGATCTATACCAAATCTATTATTTTTAAAATCTTCAATAAAAATCTTTAAAAGTTCCTCATCCCCCTTCCAAATAATAATAATATCGTCGATGAAACGTCGATAGAGCACTAAATTCGCCTCCCAGTGGGAACCATGTATCAATTCCTCTTCTATAAGTCCCATAAACAAATTCGCATAACTGGGGGCGAATTTGGTGCCCATCGCCGTTCCCTTTGTTTGCATATAAAATTGATTATTAAAACTGAAATAGTTATTTGTTAAGATAAATTTAATACTTTGCAATAAAAAGTCTATCTGTTCAATTGGTAATTCTCCTCCTTTCAATAAAAAATATTCTACAGCTTCCAAACCATAAATGTGTTGTATGTTCGTATATAAAGAACATACATCACATGTTGCAAATATAAAATTATCGTTCCACTTAATATTCTTTAGTTCTCTTAACAATTCTGTGGAATCCTTTAGATATGAGGGCAGTGTAACTACATAATGTTGTAGGAATTTATCCACAAATTCTGACAAGTTTGATGTTATTGATTGAATTCCAGAAATGATAGGTCTTCCAGGGGGATTTATTAGTGATTTGTGGATCTTGGGTAGGTAATAAAATATTGGGGTTCTAGGAAAGTCTATTTGTAGAAAATTGTACTCTTTACCATTAATAATTCCTACATTATGAGCCTTATTTAGTAGTATATTTAATTCTTTTTTTAATTTTATTATTGGGTTTACTTTAATTTTTTTATATGTTTCCTCGTCATCTAATAGTCTATTTGCTTCTTTGATATAATTGTCTGTATTAAGTATAACCGTACCACCACCTTTATCCGCTTGTTTTATGGTAATATTGGGGTTACTTTGTAAATCTTTTAAAATATCATTTTCTTTTTTAGTGAGGTTATAGGTCATTTTGTTTAGATCCATCTCTTCAATGTCCTTTTTAACTGCCTTTTCAAACATTTCAATGTTCCTTCCCTTCTCACTTGTGGGAAAAAAATTTGATTTAGCTTTGAAATCTGTATGATGGAAACCCTTGGCATCATTTGCTAATTCATGTTCAATAGGATTTTTCATAAAGAATCTTTTTAAGGTGATATTTCAGATAAAATTATTTACATTGATTAGCGTATTAAATTTGTTCAATTTGTTGGCTGGAGCAAATGTTAATCCTTTCTGAAGTACTTTGTATTGGTCAGTAGTTAGTTCAGTATCACTTAAATTAAAAATTCCTTTTGTATCTACCTCATTCGTTTTTGGTTGACCCTTTCCTCCTCTACCTCTATTTCCTCTCTTTCTCTTTTTTTCGATTTGGCTCTTTCCAGTTGTCTTCTGTCCTCTTCTAAAAAAGCTACAGAGGTACCTTGTTTTGGGTTTGTTCTATTTAATTCCCAATTTTGGTCTCTTAAGGGTTCAAATCTATTATAGTTTACCAAATTAGATTCCTGTGGTCTCCAATTGTTTTCTCTATTTCTCCAATCTTCCTTATGGCTATTTACGTGGTTGTATTGATTATGTGGTTTATAATAATCATTTCTTTGGTATGGTATATAAAAATCATTTTTGTTTTTTAAGTGATGAGGTTTAAAATTTTGGGAGGTCTTAACAGTATTCCTATCACTTTGTGTATTTCTATCAGTTTTATGAAAATTATTTGCATATCTATAATTTTGTTGTGTATTTTGATATTGCTGTCTGGTATTCTGTTCTTCAAAATATATTTTCTCTTTTATTCCTTTTTTAGGTGTACCTATTTCCTGATTTTTCTTTTTATTACCTTTTTTGGAAAATATTTTCCATTGTTGTTCTGCTGGTATAAATGGTTTATTTAATTCAATGATAGTGTCATTTATTTTTACTTCATTTGGGTTTTCTTCTACCTTGTAATCTGAGATATCTCTATTCATTTTTCTAAATTTAATATCTAGAGTTTCTTTCTTACTTCCACAGAATTGTTAAGAGAACTAAAGAATATTAAGTGGAACGATAATTTTATATTTGCAACATGTGATGTATGTTCTTTATATACGAACATACAACACATTTATGGTTTGGAAGCTGTAGAATATTTTTTATTGAAAGGAGGAGAATTACCAATTGAACAGATAGACTTTTTATTGCAAAGTATTAAATTTATCTTAACAAATAACTATTTCAGTTTTAATAATCAATTTTATATGCAAACAAAGGGAACGGCGATGGGCACCAAATTCGCCTCCAGTTATGCGAATTTGTTTATGGGACTTATAGAAGAGGAATTGATACATGGTTCCCACTGGGAGGCGAATTTGGTGCTCTATCGACGTTTCATCGACAATATTATTATTATTTGGAGGGGGATGAGGAACTTTTAAAGATTTTTATTGAAGATTTTAAAAATAATAGATTTGGTATAGATATCACTTATGAAATAAGTGCAACAAATATTAATTTCTTAGATCTAGACATAAGAATTGCTAATAATGAAATATTAACTAAAACCCACTTTAAACAAGTGGATTCAAACAACTATATCCACAAAAAGAGTTGCCATTATAAGAAATGGCTAGATAATATACCAATGAACCAATTTTTAAGAGTGAGGAAGAATTGCAGCACGTTAGAGGATTTTGAGGAACAAGCAAGAAATTTAGAAACAAAATTTAGAAATAAGGGATACAATATGAACCTTGCGAAAACAGCGAAAAATAAAGCAAAAGAAAAAACCCAATTAGAGCTACTTAAAGAAAAAACAGTGAAAGAAAGAAACCCCAAAGAATCTAATAATATCATAATAGATGTACCGTTTATAACAGATTACAGTACCAGTCATAATAAACTCCGAACAGTTTTAAACAAACACTGGCATTTATTACAAAGAGACCCTTTCATTGGGGAATCTCTTATAGAAAAACCACGAATGGTTTTTAAAAAAACAAGAAATCTAAAAAATATACTTGCACCCAGTACGTTTAACCCTAAAAGAAGTATAACTGTAGATACAGACCTACGTGGGAACAAACTAGAGGGTTATTTCCCATGCATACACTGCAAAGCTTGTAAATATAGTTGTAAAACGAAAAACGTGAAATCAACAGTAACCAATGAGGAATATAAAATAAGGGACCTCATAAAATGTTCAGATCGAAATGTAGTGTATCTTATTGAATGCCCGTGCAAGAAACAGTACTTAGGCGAGACCTCACGCATGTTGAGAGACCGCATCAGGGAACATCTTTTAAATATAGAACATGGGTTCGAAGGGCATTTACTCTCAAAACATTTCAAAGAGATGCATGATCAAAACCCTAAAGGTTTGAAATACTGGAGGATTAGGAAAATTAAACGTGACTGGAGAGGTGGAGATTTAAACAAAAAACTGTTGAAAGTTGAAGCTGAATTAATTTTTTCTTTTAAAACTTTAGATCCATTAGGACTTAATGCAGAGTTGGATTTAAACCCCTTTTTATAATGCCACAACATGATATTTAAGGTATTCTGTGATTTTAGTTTATATGGTTCTAACAATGGTTAAAATTGCTTGTCACAGTTTCCAAAATAATTAAACTCTCAAAAATAAGCAAAAAATTTCTGTATTATAATATATATATTTTTAGAAATTTCTTTAAATAGTTTAGTACTTCAGTTACTGTGTTAAAATTCATATATCCCTAGAAAACCTAGGTTCTAATGGAAGAATAAGTGTTCGCTTTAACTCCCAATTTGTAGTTAGGTTTGATAAGAGATTTTGAATAATATTATAAATATAGGGATATTTTAGCACTTGAGCTACTATATTGTAATAGTACAATTATTACACTTAAGAGTTGTTTAGCTGGATAATGAAGCAATTTAGAAATATAACTTTAGATATTTGTTTTAATATATACCGAAATTTATTATTAATTTTTATTTTATTTTTTTGTCTTCTTTCTTCTTTCATCTTTGGCTTTACTTTTAAAAATTTTTTTAATTACATTAGAGCTCTTTTATCCTATTAATACTAATTAAGTATATATATAGTATACAAATTGATGAAAAGATGGTTACACTATCAAATTGTTATGGAGTTTGCTGCTAATAGATACAGCCATGTGAAACTATGGAAAATATTAAAAGTAAGTCAAGACACAATACTGTGGCTTTAAATTATTGGGTATAAAAAGGCAAAGAGGAAGTACACAGGCTCATCTTGAAAAAAGCCTCCAGCTGAAACGCGTTGATGTGAAGCAGTCCTGTGTAGCTGGCCAGCTCTTTATGGACTTATTGTGAAGGAACCACTTTGAACTTTTTACCCATTGGAATATATGTGAACCGATTACCCAGCCTAACACTCGTTTTGGATATCAGTGTGAAGGTTAAAAAGGAAAAAGACAAAAAGACAAAGCAACAAAGTGTTTATTTAACACTGAAAAGTTCACCTACATCAAAACCCGTAGAACAGAGTGGGTTTGAAAAGTACACCGGTAATCCGACTGCTGGATTGGCTATTCGGGCAGACACGTGACACGTGACGAAAACACGTCAGAGGACTACCAACGGCTGCCTGAACGCCAACTGCACGCTGCAGGAGAGCAGGTCGTAGAAAGCGGTCAGAGAGATACACGCTTTCGGATTCTGGTGAGTACTAAACACCTCCGGCTTTAAAGTTATCACGGCTCCAGTGAAAACACCTTCTACACACCTAGACGCCAACACTTGTACAATCTGAAGTGACTTACTTCTTAAAGCAAATACCTAAAAGTGAAACCAAACTGTACTATTTGTATTAAAGGAACAGTGGTGCAGAATACTCACATTAAAGGAACAGTAGTGCAGACTACAGTCACCTCTTGGACATTGTTAAAGTGCACTAACATACTAACCGTAGCAGCATCTCCATCTACATATTATCAATAGATAATATTATCTTGTATATGCATTTTAACCTTTTTATCTTTTCTTTTCTTTTTATCTCTTCTATTAATTGAAAGTTTTTTGATATTTTAGAAGGTGCACCTTATCTTACTTATGAACTGTATGTATATTATTATTTAACCTATGAATTGTATGTATATTATGATTTTACCTATATTTTATTAGATATGTAATAAATTTGTTGCAAGAAACTATTGGTATATATTTGCTAACAGAAATTTTTTTTCAAGCAGATCATTCCATATTAGGACACCATTTCTAGTTATCTATTGGTAGAGCCTCTGAGCGCACTCACACTTTTGGTTTTTTAGTGTATATAATTTGAGTGTGAAATTTGGGATTGTCACACCAGTGAGTTGCCATTTCTACCATACTGGGTATACTTGTGTTGTTATGTTATTCTGAACTTTATCGATACATACTCGCTTTTACCTATGATATCGATACATACTCGCTTTTACCTATGATATCGATACATACTCGCTTTTACCTATAATAACGATACATACTCGCAGTCAATGTTTCTTCTATTCTGGACAAGCTACGTGCACAAAAATATTTTATGTCTGTTCAACATCATGAAAAGAGACTTTAAATTTGTAAAATGTTTGTGGATCCAAATGCACTTTACTTCTACCTCTCTTATATTGCTCTGAAAGTAAAAGTAACAATACAATGATAACATTTTTTTAATTAACAGTTTATAAATGAGAGCAGTCTGGGTACAGACTGATTGTTCGTCTGGGCAGTTAAAAAGTGTGTAGGGGACATAGGGGCCTATCTATCAAGCTCCGAAAGGAGCTTGACGGCACGTGTTTCTGGCGAGTCTCCAGACTCGCCAGAAATAGCAGTTATGAAGCAGCGGTCACAAAGACAGCTGCTCCATAACCTGTCCACCTGCTCTGAGCAGGCTGACAGACATCGCCGGAATTCAACCCTATCGAGTACGATCGGGTTGATTGACACCTCTGCTGGCGGCCGATTGGCCCCCGAGTCTGCAGGGGGCGGCGTTGCACCAGCAGCTCTTGTACGGAACTCTGACCCACCTCCATTCAGCTGCTCTCAGCTCAGCCCCTGTAGCTTATCCTGCATTGAATAGAGGTGGGTCAGAGTTGCGATGTTTGCGAAGAGAGACTGGGGAAATCATTCTTGGCTCTGGGGATCAAAATCGGCAATTCCCAGAACCCCGCCCACACATCTCTAACCCGCCCACACAACGATCGGGAAATACACATAAAATAAAAGGGAAATACACATAGATTACACATAATGCTTGAACGTCAGGTCTTTGTGTTTACATATATAATATGATTTTTTTGTGAGCTCTAGATAATGTAGCCCATTTCTTTTCACTTCATACGCTACGTATGAAGTGAAAAGAAATGGGCTACATTCTCTAGAGCACACGAAAAATCATATTATATATGTATAAATAACATGGCAGCCTCCACAGCAACACGTGTGTGGAGGCTGCCATGTTTCCAAGCGTCTGAGCTTGCTCTGAAAAGTCCCAGCTTTTCCAGCACACTGGAAGCGCTGGGACTTACGTCACCAGAGCGCTCAATAAACGCCAGCCATCTCACTTGCAAGTGTGAGAAAAACGCTCCAAGCAAGTTCCAGTTCAAAGTGATATAAAAAAATTAATTAACCTCTCAGCCCTACTATTAAAGGGACACTGAACCCAATTTTTTTCTTTTGTGATTCAGATAGAGCATGCAATTTTAAGCAACTTTCTAATTTACTCCTATTATCAAATGTTCTTCATTCTCTTGGTATCTTTATTTGAAAAGCAAGAATGTAAGTTAAAATGTCAGCCCATTTTTGGTGAACAACCTGGGTTGTTCTTGCTGATTAGTGGATAAATTCATCCACCAATAAACAAGTGCTGTCCAGGGTTCTGGAATTTATTTTCCAAATAAAGATAGCAAGAGAACGAAGAAAAATTGATACTAGGAGTACATTAGAAAGTTGCTTTAAATTGCATGCTCTATCTGAATCACAAAAGAAATAAATTGGGTTCAGTGTCCCTTTCAGTGCTGTGGGGAAATAAATGAACATGTCACTGTCATAGCCACAGTAATTAGTAACCTCCCCTACAATGTTCTCTGTAACAAATTAACCCCCTTTCCTCCAATATAACCCAGTACAATGTTAACTTTAATAACCCCCCAATCTAGCAGAAACCCTACCTAAAGCATCTGTCAATCTCATATCTAAAATACTCAACTGTAATATCTTCATGTATTTCGTCCTTGCTTTGTTGCACTTTAGGGTGCTGCTGCCACCCACCATGAACAACCCCACTTAAGCGTTACCTTCCACTGCACCATCTCACAGGATAGTAATTCCCATTTCTATGAGACCTGCAATAGACTGCTCTACTGTACCCTGGGCAAAACATATGGCTGTGTTTCTCAACTCCAGTCCTCAAATACCCCTAACAGGCCAGATTTTCATTAAATATTAACTAGAGCACAGGTAAAATAATGATCTAATCAGTAATTATGGTTACTAACCTGCTCTCGTCCATCAGCTGATTATTTCACCTGTGCTCTTGTTTAGAATGGTGGTACTTGAGGACTGGAGCTGTTAAACACTTACCTATATGACCCTCACCCAAAAGTGCATTCCTACCTCAATCTTCAATCCAGTGGTGTCCTTGTTTTTTCATTCTTGCTTGAAAACATAGTGTTTGGGGTGCATGATTGTGTAGTGCATGTGTGTTAGCGTGTTGGTTTAGGGTATGTTTGTGTAGTGCATGTGTGTTAGCGTGTTGGTGTAGGGTATGTTTGTGTAGTGAATGTGTGTTAGCATGTTGGTGTAGGGTATGTTTGTGTAGTGCATGTGTGTTAGCATGTTGGTGTAGGGTATGTTTGTGTAGTGCATGTGTGTTAGCATGTTGGTGTAGGGTATGTTTGTGTAGTGCATGTGTGTTAGCGTGTTGGTGTAGGGTATGTTTGTGTAGTGCATGTGTGTTAGCGTGTTGGTTTAGGGTATGTTTGTGTAGTGCATGTGTGTTAGCATGTTGGTGTAGGGTATGTTTGTGTAGTGCATGTGTGTTAGCGTGTTGGTTTTGGGTATGTTTGTGTAGTGCATGTGTGTTATTGTGTTGGTGTAGGGTATGTTTGTGTAGTGCATGTGTGTTATTGTGTTGGTGTAGGGTATGTTTGTGTAGTGCATGTGTGTTAGCGTGTTGGTGCAGGGTATGTTTGTGTAGCATGAGTGTAGCTGATAATGTGTGTATTTAAAGTAGTTTGTATGTGGAAAGATCAACACGGCTGCCTCAGTCCTAATCCCCCAGGCAAAGAGCCTTATACGATGTACTAATGTGGTCTGAAACCAAGTGGTATTGCCAAATTGTCCCGGTCAAATAGTGCTCTTGTTAGTTTGTATCTGTTATATGAACCTCTTATGTTGCCACTGGCATCTAATCACAGCATATGTAGCATGAGCATTCTTCTATCGATGAACCTTTTTAAGGTAGGTGTATATGCAAATATGTAAGTCTAGCACAGCTTTGATTGTGGTATGATATTAAGTTTAAAACAGAGTATTACGGCAATTGTGTCTGTGTTGCTAATATTGCACACAGATAACTAAGTCTGGCACAACCCAGACTGGATTTTAATATAGATAGAATAGCGGTGGTATCGTTACGGCTACTCAATATATTAAGTTGACTAAGTCTGGCACAACCCAGGCTACGGTAAATAATTATTTTAAATAATAGTTAGGCTGTAATGCCATATAGTTACTGATTCACTATTTCTATAAACACATTGGCTAATCTAAGTCTGGCACAACCCAGACTATGAGCAGTTATAACTATGGTGAATTAGTTCAGAGAGCAACAATCGCAAGTTAAATAGGTATCAGGCTTTTAAAATAAACACATAAGTAGAGTGTGAATGAATTCACAGCTCTCCCCTGACGCATTTCACCCTATTGGGCTTTATCAAAGAATCTGTGGGGATTTAAACCCTGTGAACCGGAAGTCCTGCCTAATCTCCACTCTGATTGGTGATGTAAAATTAATGACAGACAGATTGTCGGATGAATGCCCGCAATAGAAGTGTCTATTATTAGCATGCCGATAGATAATATCCAGTACTCAGAGTGAATTATGCTGAAATATAGTCTCAAAGTACGAACCAGAAAAGACTAAATAACTGATCGATATGTTAATAAGTATCACATAAACCTTTTCTTGTACTTTTACGTGCTTGGCCAGTGAGTGATTCAGAAATCTTATTAGTTTTTTGTCTATATCACTGTGTGGCCATAATACGCGGAAATAATAATCTCAATTCAGATGTATATAGACATAATTCAAGTTTGCGATCAATATAGTTATATTGTGATATATATTACAAATATCCTCATGTGGGAGTTTAAAACGCTATTAATACATATCCTTATACGGGTGTTTCATACTCTATTAGTGTCCAAGTAGGGGTTTTCAGTTATGTTATCTCTATTGAACATAGAAAAGGCTGTTCCTCTCAGTAATCTAAATGAGTAATTGTTAATGATGAACTCCATAGGGATCTCACTAGTCCCTAAAAAAGGGGAGTCAATGGTTGGAAAGTAAATATGTGAATAATCATAATGTGAAAAGCAAAAACAACAAGTGTGTGAAAAACAGTACGACTGTAAGTGATGAAAAATACTCATGTTGAAGTAATAAGTGTGATAGTTATATAAATTAATGGGTTTAGACAGCCCATCTATGAGATGCTGGTTGTAAATGAAATCCATTAATTATTTACAGTATTGTCTACATTGCAATACATGTGGAGGTGTGTTCCCAATAAATTAACATCTAAGTGACAGTGTGTGAAGTGTATATACAAGTGCATACAAATGGTCATGCATATGACCCATGATATGAATGTGTTGCATAAGAAAAAAACGATCCAAAACAGCAGTTTTTCCAATAAAAAATAGTTCATCAGCTTTATTCAAATTTAAAAATACACGGGCATCAAGGTAAAAAGGGAAATAGAAAAAGCCGGCCATACGCGTTTCGGCAAAGACACAAAGCCGTAATCATAGACCATAACAGCTTACAGGTGTTACAGGCATTTATACATGTTACAAAGAACCCATTGGATAATAAAAACAACACACCCACTAAACCCCAATTACCTTCTTAATGAGGAACAGCAATAAATATCATATATTGAATCACACAAAAACCAAATAATCACCTAACATAAACTAATAAATATACAGATAATGCAGCTACAAATTCATGAATATGTCAAATACAAAACAAGATCACAGCAAAAGGATATAGATTAAATAAATGGCGACCAAAGTAATTTGTGCAAAAACAAAAAATTAATATATACATGTAACATCAGAAAATAATTTTCAAAAGATCAATCATTTAAAGGAAAACAAGATTAAATATGCTAGAATATAAATATGCAAATTTCATCAAATGTGGCAATAAGGGTGAAAAAGTATATATATATGAAAAAAATGGTAATCACCTATCATAAAGTACATTATAAATGCTATTAATACAAAAGTAATAAATCGACCAACATACAGTAAGTTGATCTGTATATATAGCAAATGAATAAATAATGTACATAGCAAATTAATCACCCTGAAATTAATGCATACATAAAACAATTCATAAATGCATAAATAAAAAGAAAACATAATTAGTTTTCCCAAAAATTAATTAAATCATTTTCAGAATTGAAGCCTTCTGGCGTGAGTGTGCATAACTTGTGGATCCAATAGACCTCCTGCCTGGCCAAAAAAGGCCACTTATCTCCACCCCTAGGGTTTTTTTTTATGCTTTTTATGGCATTCCACTGGAAACTGCACACATCACCACCATGGACCTCAATAAAGTGGCTGGACAGTTCAGAACAGTGAACCTTATTCCTGATGTACCCTAGGTGCTCACGTATCCGAGTACGAACTTCACGGGTAGTCATACCCACGTACTGTAATTTATGATACGTGCAGCCCACAAGGTAAATCACGAAT
This sequence comes from Bombina bombina, assembly GCF_027579735.1. Classification (NCBI taxonomy): domain Eukaryota; kingdom Metazoa; phylum Chordata; class Amphibia; order Anura; family Bombinatoridae; genus Bombina; species Bombina bombina. Next base: position 352,921,947 of record NC_069503.1, read on the forward strand.
GAAGAAGAACACTTGACACATCCCCTATTATCAAAGACTTGATTGGTCACATAGGAACTAAATGAACTGCCGGTTATAGATGATCTTATATTCATCACTGATCTTTCATCTACTGAAGCAGCACAGTTTGTAAATTATCTTAACTCATGCCTTCCTGATGTCCAATTCACCTCTGAATGGAATAAAAATAAGATACATTTTTTGGATGTGGAGCTAATGATGGATGTGGGTTCTGGAAATATTGAGACCCAGTTATACCGCAAACCAATTGCGGGTAATTCTTTACTCCATTCATTGAGCTCTCACCCTAAACATGTTTTTAAGGGCATTGCTAAAGGCCAATTTCTAAGAACTAGAAGGATTTGTTCTAGTGATCAAGCCTTTGAGTCCGAATGTTCGAATTTAAGGTCAAGACTACGTACTCATGGTTACAGTGACAGGGTAATTAAACAGGCCTATGATTCTGCTAAAAAAACTGATAGAAAATGTCTGCTTATGGGGGGCCATAGGACGAAACATATGACTAGAGATACTGAATCTAAACCTAACTTTATCACCAAATATTCCAACCAGTATTACACTATTTGTAATATTATTCAGAAATATTTGCCTATTCTTTATGGTGATGATCTACTTAAGGATATTGTGAGCCAGGGATGTAGATTTACCTATAGGAGAAATCTTACCCTGGGTAACTTGGTCTCACCTAGCTCATTACGTAAGCCTGCTAGCCAAAGCTCTTGGTTAAGACATAATGGTACCTATAAATGTGGAAAGAACTGCAAGGCCTGTGAACATATTAAGACCAGTAGTTCATTTAGTTCCTATGTGACCAATCGAGTCTTTGATACTAGGGGATGTGTCAAGTGTTCTTCTTCATTCGTGATTTACCTTGTGGGCTGCACGTATCATAAATTACAGTACGTGGGTATGACTACCCGTGAAGTTCGTACTCGGATACGTGTGCACCTAGGGTACGTCAGGAATAAGGTTCACTGTTCTGAACTGTCCAGCCACTTTATTGAGGTCCATGGTGGTGATGTGTGCAGTTTCCAGTGGAATGCCATAGAAAGCATAAAAAAAACCCTAGGGGTGGAGATAAGTGGCCTTTTTTGGCCAGGCAGGAGGTCTATTGGATCCACAAGTTATGCACACTCACGCCAGAAGGCTTCAATTCTGAAAATGATTTAATTAATTTTTGGGGAAACTAATTATGTTTTCTTTTTATTTATGCATTTATGAATTGTTTTATTTATGCATTAATTTCAGGGTGATTAATTTGCTATGTAAATTATTTATTCATTTGCTATATATACAGATCAACTTACTGTATGTTGGTCGATTTATTACTTTTGTATTAATAGCATTTATAATGTACTTTATGATAGGTGATTACCATTTATTTTCATATATATATACTTTTTCACCCTTATTGCCACATTTGATGAAATTTGCATATTTATATTCTAGCATATTTAATCTTGTTTTCCTTTAAATGATTGATCTTTTGAAAATAATTTTCTGATGTTACATGTATATATTCATTTTTTGTTTTTGCACAAATTACTTTGGTCGCCATTTATTTAATCTATATCCTTTTGCTGTGATCTTGTTTTGTATTTGACATATTCATGAATTTGTAGCTGCATTATCTGTATATTTATTAGTTTATGTTAGGTGATTATTTGGTTTTTGTGTGATTCAATATATGATATTTATTGCTGTTCATCTTTAAGAAGGTAATTGGGGTTTAGTGGGTGTGTTGTTTTTATTATCCAATGGGTTCTTTGTAACATGTATAAATGCCTGTAACACCTGTAAGCTGTTATGGTCTATGATTACGGCTTTGTGTCTTTGCCGAAACATGTAAGACCGGCTTTTTCTATTTCCCTTTTTACCTTGATGCCTGTGTATTTTTAAATTTGAATAAAGCTGATGAACTATTTTTTTATTGGAAAAACTGATGTTTTGGATCGTTTTTTTCTTATACCTATTGGGAGGAATAGGAGTATCCTATCCTGTATCTACAGTGTTTTCCCAGCCTGTAGATTTGGTCCCTATCGGAATACCAAGCAGAGCAGTGTACAGCAGTCGGAAGCGGAGACGCAGCAAGCGCATGTCACATGGGTACCTGAAGTCACCCGGAAGTGCTATGGAATCAGACGCTGGTCTAGATGCCACGGAGGAGAGGATGCACTGATGCTGGTGATTGCCTCGAAGAACGAGCGGTGACCAGGGTGAGCTACTATTGTTTTCCTATTGTGAATGGGGTGAGGCCTGAAGGCTGTGTATTGCTTAGTCCCCAGACAGATGTTTATATGCTGGCCTTCCTTGGAGTGGTGAGTCAGTTGAACCTGTGACACTGCCCTATATACCGCTGTATGCTTGTGCTATATGTAGCTGTGAAGGCTTGGATTACTTGGGACTTGATGCATATCTTGCTGCTTAACGTGTGATGTAAGGACTGCACGTTCTTTTTTTTATGAATGTGTTGTAGTGCCATTGTCCCCTTTTGAGATCACAAAGTAAACAGTGACAACAATAATTTCCTATTTAAAGTGAAATTAGTCCAAAGGTAATTTTACCTTTTTGTGACCAAAAATACTAGGTGAAAGTAATATTTGAACTTGGTAGTTTCTATTTCAATATATTCATCTGGATACTTAGGCCTAGATTTGGAGTTCGGCGGTAGCCGTCAAAACCAGCGTTAGAGGCTCCTAACGCTGGTTTTGGGCGCCCGCTGGTATTTGGAGTCAGTGATTAAAGGGTCTAACGCTCACTTTTCAGCCGCGACTTTTCCATACCGCAGATCCCCCTACGCCATTTGCGTAGCCTATCTTTTCAATGGGATCTTTCTAACGCTGGTATTTAGAGTCGTTTCTGAAGTGAGCGTTAGAGCTCTAACGACAAGATTCCAGCCGCCTGAAAATAGCAGGAGTTAAGAGCTTTCTGGCTAACGCCGGTTTATAAAGCTCTTAACTACTGTACCCTAAAGTACACTAACACCCATAAACTACCTATGTACCCCTAAACCGAGCTCCCCCCACATCTCCGCCACTCGATGAAAATTTTTAACCCCTAATCTGCCGACCGCCACCTACGTTATACTTATGTACCCCTAATCTGCTGCCCCTAACCCCGCCGACCCCTGTATTACATTTATTAACTCCTAACCTGCCCCCCACAACGTCGCCGCCAGCTACTTAAAATAATTAACCCCTAATCTTCCGACCGCAAAGCGCCGCCACCTACGTTATCCCTATGTACCCCTAATCTGCTACCCCTAACACCGCCGACCCCTATATTATATTTATTAACCCCTAATCTGCCCCCCTCAACGTCGCCGACACCTGCCTACACTTATTAACCCCTAATCTGCCGAGCGGACCTGAGCGCTACTATAATAAAGTTATTAACCCCTAATCCGCATCACTAACCCTATCATAAATAGTATTAACCCCTAATCTGCCCTCCCTAACATCGCCGACAGCTAACTTCAATTATTAACCCCTAATCTGCCGAGCGGACCTCACCGCTATTCTAATAAATGTATTAACCCCTAAAGCTAAGTCTAACCCTAACACTAACACCCCCCTAAGTTAAATATAATTTACATCTAACGAAATAAATTAACTCTTATTAAATAAATTATTCCTATTTAAAGCTAAATACTTACCTGTAAAATAAATCCTAATATAGCTACAATATAAATTATAATTATATTATAGCTATTTTAGGATTAATATTTATTTTACAGGCAACTTTGTAATTATTTTAACCAGGTACAATAACTATTAAATAGTTAAGAACTATTTAATAGTTACCTAGTTAAAATAATAACAAATTTACCTGTAAAATAAATCCTAACCTAAGATATAATTAAACCTAACACTACCCTATCAATAAAATAATTAAATAAACTACCTACAATTACCTACAATTAACCTAACACTACACTATCAATAAATTAATTAAACACAATTCCTACAAATAAATACAATTAAATAAACTAACTAAAGTACAAAAAATAAAAAAGAACTAAGTTACAAAAAATAAAAAAATATTTACAAACATAAGAAAAATATTACAACAATTTTAAACTAATTACACCTACTCTAAGCCCCCTAATAAAATAACAAAGCCCCCCAAAATAAAAAATTCCCTACCCTATTCTAAATTAAAAAAGTTACAAGCTCTTTTACTTTACCAGCCCTGAACAGGGCCCTTTGCGGGGCATGCCCCAAGAATTTCAGCTCTTTTGCCTGTAAAAGAATAAATACAATACCCCCCCCCCCAACATTACAACCCACCACCCACATACCCCTAATCTAACCCAAACCCCCCTTAAATAAACCTAACACTAAGCCCCTGAAGATCTTCCTACCTTGTCTTCACCATACCAGGTTCACCGATCCGTCCTGGCTCCAACATCTTCATCCAACCCAAGCGGGGGTTGGCGATCCATCATCCGGTGCTGAAGAGGTCCAGAAGAGGCTCCAAAGTCTTCCTCCTATCCGGCAAGAAGAGGACATCCGGACCGGCAAACATCTTCTCCAAGCGGCATCTTCAATCTTCTTCCATCCGGTGCGGAGCGGGTCCATCTTGAAGCAGGCGACGCGGATCCATCCTCTTCTTCCGTTGTCTCCCGACGAATGACGGTTCCTTTAAGGGACGTCATCCAAGATGGCGTCCCTCGAATTCCGATTGGCTGATAGGATTCTATCAGCCAATCGGAATTAAGGTAGGAATTTTCTGATTGGCTGATGGAATCAGCCAATCAGAATCAAGTTCAATCCGATTGGCTGATCCAATCAGCCAATCAGATTGAGCTCGCATTCTATTGGCTGATCGGAAAAGCCAATAGAATGCGAGCTCAATCTGATTGGCTGATTGGATCAGCCAATCGGATTGAACTTGATTCTGATTGGCTGATTCCATCAGCCAATCAGAAAATTCCTACCTTAATTCCGATTGGCTGATAGAATCCTATCAGCCAATCGGAATTCGAGGGACGCCATCTTGGATGACGTCCCTTAAAGGAACAGTCATTCGTCGTTCAGTCGTCGGTCCGGATGGATGTTCCGCGCTGGAGGTCTTCAGGATCCTGCCGCTTCGCTCCGGATGGAAGAAGATCGAAGATGCCGCTTGGAGAAGATGTTTGCCGGTCCGGATGTCCTCTTCTTGCCGGATAGGAGGAAGACTTTGGAGCACCGGATTATGGATCGCCAACCCCCGCTTGGGTTGGATGAAGATGTTGGAGCCAGGACGGATCGGTGATACCTGGATGGTGAAGACAAGGTAGGAAGATCTTCAGGGGCTTAGTGTTAGGTTTATTTAAGGGGGGTTTGGGTTAGATTAGGGGTATGTGGGTGGTGGGTTGTAATGTTGGGGGGGGGGTATTGTATTTATTCTTTTACAGGCAAAAGAGCTGAAATTCTTGGGGCATGCCCCGCAAAGGGCCCTGTTCAGGGCTGGTAAGGTAAAAGAGCTTGTAACTTTTTTAATTTAGAATAGGGTAGGGAATTTTTTATTTTGGGGGGCTTTGTTATTTTATTAGGGGGCTTAGAGTAGGTGTAATTAGTTTAAAATTGTTGTAATGTTTTTCTTATGTTTGTAAATATTTTTTAATTTTTTGTAACTTAGTTCTTTTTTATTTTTTGTACTTTAGATAGTTTATTTAATTGTATTTATTTGTAGCAATTGTGTTTAATTTATTTATTGATAGTGTAGTGTTAGGTTAATTGTAGGTAATTGTAGGTAGTTTATTTAATTTTTTTATTGATAGGGTAGTGTTAAGTTTAATTATATCTTAGGTTAGGATTTATTTTACAGGTAAATTTGTTATTATTTTAACTAGGTAACTATTAAATAGTTCTTAACTATTTAATATTTATTGTACCTGGTTAAAATAATTACAAAGTTGCCTGTAAAATAAATATTAATCCTAAAATAGCTATAATATAATTATAATTTATATTGTAGCTATATTAGGATTTATTTTACAGGTAAGTATTTAGCTTTAAATAGGAATAATTTATTTAATAAGAGTTAATTTATTTCGTTAGATGTAAATTATATTTAAGTTAGGGGGGTGTTAGTGTTAGGGTTAGACTTAGCTTTAGGGGTTAATCAATTTATTAGAATAGCGGTGAGCTCCGCTCGGAAGATTAGGGGTTAATAATTGAAGGTAGGTGTCGGCGATGTTAGGGAGGGCAGATTAGGGGTTAATACTATTTATGATAGGGTTAGTGAGGCGGATTAGGGGTTAATAACTTTATTATAGTAGCGCTCAGGTCCGCTCGGCAGATTAGGGGTTAATAAGTGTAGGCAGGTGTCGACGACGTTGAGGGGGGCAGATTAGGGGTTAATAAATATAATATAGGGGTCGGCGATGTTAGGGCAGCAGATTAGGGGTACATAGGGAGAACGTAGGTTGCGGCGGTTTACGGAGCGGCAGATTAGGGGTTAAAAAAAATATGCAGGGGTCAGCGATAGCGGGGGCGGCAGATTAGGGGTTAATAAGTGTAAGGTTAGGGGTGTTTAGACTCGGGGTACATGTTAGAGTGTTAGGTGCAGACGTAGGAAGTGTTTCCCCATAGGAAACAATGGGGCTGCGTTAGGAGCTGAACACTGCTTTTTTGCAGGTGTTAGGTTTTTTTTCAGCTCAAACAGCCCCATTGTTTCCTATGGGAGAATCGTGCACTAGCACGTTTTTGAGGCCGGCCGCGTCCGTAAGCAACTCTGGTATCGAGAGTTGCTTTTGCGGTAAAAATGCTCTACGCTCCTTTTTTGGAGCCTAACGCAGCATTTGTTTGAACTCTCGATACCAGAGTTAATTTTATGGTGCGGCCAGAAAAAAGCCCGCGGAGCGTTAACAGCCCTTTTACCGCCGAACTCCAAATCTAGGCCTTAGTATGGTCATTAGTCTCTCAATATTTATTGCCCCTTAACATAGCCCTACATACGGTCAGAAGGGATTTACTCCTATGATCCCCATATTTTGTATTCATTTCTAAATGATTCAAATACTGGATATTTATATTAATGCATGTATGCATATATTTCTCAGATATATTTCATTAACACCAGTATTGCTCCTGGGTTGAACATTTATGTATATAGAGCAAGGTCATACATTATAACTTGGTCATTGGTGTTCAAATATGCTTACATCTAGAATAAGTTGGCTATTCCAAAGAAAGAAAGAAAGAAAGGGAAAAATCAGGCAAGGATAGAGTATGAGGAATCACTAATGTTCTACACTATGTATATGGAGATCCTTAATATAACTGTTATCACTGCCCTCATATCGATTGTGTAAAGATCCTGTTTAATAATGTTCTTAGATCAATAGTATACTCAGAAACCAGAATAATCTTATCTCATTGAAGATATTATAGATATACATAAAAGTTATTCTGTTCCTTGAGGCCCCATGGTTGGACTGCATTCAGTAAGTATATCCAGCGACTTTCAGATTTTAATAATGCTGTCTTCAGATTGCCTCCTCGAATACCAAGGCTAACTTTCTCTATTCCCCAACACTGTAAATCACTTTGGTTGGAATTATGGTGTCTCAGTAAATGTGCAGCTACAATTATTAGAGTTTTATATTCCTCTTTATCTTTAGCAGCATACTTGATGTTCCTGAGGTGTTCCATGAGTCTTAACCTCAGTTTCCTGGACGTCATCCCAACATAGTACAGATTACATGTACACTACAGTACATAAATCACACTTTCAGTGTTGCAGCTTATGTAGCGTTTTATTTGGGGATCTTTCCCAAATCTATCTCTGATTGTAGAGGTGTTATGCATGAATTTACATGTGCTGCAGTTTCCACATTTGTGGGCTCCTGGATTAAAGGCTGAGATAGTTTTTCTCCTTTGAAAGTGACTGCTGGTTACAATATCTTTAATGTTCTTCGTTCTCCTAAACCCCAGCAAGGGTTTTGCTCCTAGTGTGGTTTTAAGTGTGGGATCCATCATTAAAATACCCCAGTGTTTCTTAATTATGTTTATGATTTGGGGAGTTTGGGCATTGTGAATCATAATTAGCCTGGGTGTTTGGGAGCCTTTTTTGTTCCTTTTATGAAGCAGATTCTGTCTTGGTGTATACCGGGCTCTCTGTTTAGCCTTCTTAATGGATCTCTTGTTATATCCTCTTTTAATTAGTCTTTCCTCAAGGTGCAATGCCCTCATCTCAAAGGTCTGATCTTCTGAGCAGTTCTGGCGGAGTCTCAAAAATTCTCTTATAGGTAAACTCCTCATTGTACCAGGGGCATGCGCACTGGTACTATGTAATAAGCTGTTTGTAGCTGTTGGTTTCCTAAACAAGTCAGTATTGATAGCTCCATCAGCATTCTTCCGGATTGTGATGTCCAATAAATTAATTTCATCCAGACTCTCCTCATGCGTCAATTTAATATTTGATTTGTTATTATTCAAATGGGAGAGGAATTGTTGTAGCTCCAAGTGAGTACCTTCCCAAATAAAGAAGATATTGTCAATAAAACGTATCCATAGAGGTACTAAGTCAGTGTACTTTTGATTTTCTTCAGTAAAGACAAACTTAGTTTCCCACCACTGAGGAACAAGTTGGCATATGTAGGTGCACATGTAGTGCACATAGCTGTCCCCCGGGTTTGTAAAAAGAATTGTCCATCAAATTTAAAGAAGTTATAACTCAGCAACATTTCTAATAATTTGAGGACAAAGTTGTCATGCTCTTCATCTTCCTCTGAGTTCCTGTCCAAGAAATTTTTAATGGCTTGCAGGCCATGCTTATGGTTTATCGAGGTGTACAGGGATTCAACATCTGTAGTTACCAACCAGGTTGATTCATTAAGTATTAGATGTTCAAGTCTTTGTAGTACTTGCATAGTGTCTTGAACATAGGATGGCAACTCTTCAACATAATGGCGTAATCTGTGATCTATATACTCGCTTGCCTTCTCAGTCAGGCAGCCAATCCCAGACACTATTGGTCTACCTGGTGGGACTTCAGTATTTTTATGAATCTTAGGTAACATGTAAAAGGCAGCTATTTTTGGTTTGTTAACTGTAAGAAATGTCTTTTCCTTCACTGTGATCGTTCCTTCTTTGAAGCTCTGTTTATCAGGTTGGTATATATTTTCATATATCCTTCTGTGGGATTGTAGAGAAGTTTGGTGTAACAAGACTTATCTTTAAGCTGTTTAGAGGCTTCTTTCAAACATGTCCACCGCCCAGATTATTATGTTGCCACCCTTATCCAAACCCCTGATTACCACTTTATCCCACTGTCTCATTTCTTGGACCACCAGATGTTCTTTGTATGTTACATTCTGTTGTTTAGGGGAAATATGTAAAGCGGTAATGTCACAACATACTAGATCTCTAAATGTTTAAATCTGTGGAGCAGTAACATTTTTTGGTACGAAAGATGATTTATTGTTTAATTTGTCTCTCCATTTGCCAGGTGTCTGTGAAACTGGCGGTCCAAGAAATGAGACAGTGGGATCAAGTGGTAATCAGGGGTTTGGATAAGGGGGGCAACACATAGTAATCTGGCCGGTGGACATGTATTTGAAAGAAGCGTCTAAACAGCTTAAAGATAAGTCTTGTTACACCAAACTTCTCTACAATCCCACAGAAGGATATATGAAAATATATATTCATAAAAATACTGAAGTCCAATCAGGTAGACCAATAGTGTCTGGGATTGGCTGCCTGACTGAGAAGGCAAGCGAGTATATAGATCACAGATTACGCCATTATGTTGAAGAGTTGCCATCCTATGTTCAAGACACTATGCAAGTACTACAAAGACTTGAACATCTAATACTTAATGAATCAACCTGGTTGGTAACTACAGATGTTGAATCCCTGTACACCTCGATAAACCATAAGCATGGCCTGCAAGCCATCAAATATTTCTTGGACAGGAACTCAGAGAAAGATGAAGAGCATGACATCTTTGTCCTCAAATGAAAAGAAATGGTGCTGAGTTATAACTTCTTTACATTTGATGGACAATTATTTTTACAAACCCGGGGAACAGCTATAGGCACTACATGTGCACCTACATATGCCAACTTGTTCCTCGGGTGGTGGGAAACTGTGTTTGTCTTTACTGAAGAAAATCAAAAGTACACTGACTTAGTACCTCTATGGATATGTTTTATTGACAATATCTTCTTTATTTGGGAAGGTACTCACTTTGAGCTACAACAATTCCTCTCCCTTTTGAATAATAACAAATCAAATATTAAATTGACGCATGAGGAGAGTTTGGATCAAATTAATTTATTGGACATCACAATCTGGAAGAATGGTGATGGAGCTATTAATACTGACTTGTTTAGGAAACCAACAGCTACAAACAGCTTATTACATAGTACCAGTGTGCATGTCCCTGGTACAATGAGGGGTTTACCTATAGGATCATTTTTGAGACTCCGCCGGAACTGCTCAGAAGATCAGACCTTTGAGATGAGGGCATTGGAACTTGAGGAAAGACTAATTAAAAGAGGATATAGCAAGAGATCCATCAAGAATGCTAAACAGAGAGCCCGGTATACACCAAGACAGAATCTGCTTCATAAAAGGAACAAAAAGGATCCCAAACACCCAGGCTAATTACGACTCACAATGCCCAAACTCCCCAAATCATAAACATAATTAAGAAACACTGGGGTATTTTAATGACGGATCCCACACTTAAAACCACACTAGGAGCAAAACCCTTGTTTGTGTTTAGGAGAACGAAGAACATTAAAGATATTGTAACCAGCAGTCACTTTCAAAGGAGAAAAACTATCTCAGCCTTTAATCCAGGAGCCCACAAATGTGGAAACTGCAGCACATGTAAATTCATGCGTAACACCTCTACAATCAGAGATAGATTTGGGAAAGATCACCAAATAAAATGCTACATAAGATGCAACACTGAAAGTGTGATGTATGTACTCCAGTGTACATGTAATCTGTACTATGTTTGGATGACATCCAGGAAACTGAGGTTAAGACTCATGGAACATCTCAGGAACATCAAGAATGCTGCTAAAGAGAAAGAGGAATATAAATCTCTAACAAGTGTAGCTGCACATTTCCTGAGACACCATAATTCCAACCAAAGTGATTTAAAGTGTTGGGGAATAGAGAAAGTTAGCCTTGGGATTCGAGGAGGCAATCTGGAGACAGCATTATTAAAATCTGAAAGTCGCTGGATATACTTACTGAATGCAGTCCAACCATGGGGCCTCAAGGAACAGAATAACTTATGTAAATCTATAATATCTTCAATGAGATAAGATCATAAGATTCTTCTGGTTTCTGAGTATACTATTGATCTAAGAACATTATTAAACAGGATCTTTACACAATCAATATGAGGGCAGTGATAACAGTTATATTGAGGATTTCCATATACATAGTATAGAATATAATTGATTCCTAATATTCTACCCTTGCCCAAATTTTTCCCTTTTTTTCTTTCTTGGGAATAGCCAACTCATTCTAGATGTAAGCATATTTGAACACCAATGACCAAGTTATAATGTATGACCTTGCTCTATATACATAAATGTTCAACCCAGTAGCAATACTGGTGTTTATGAAATACATCTGAGAAATATATGCATAAATGCAATAATATACATATCCAGCATTGAAATCATTTATAAATATATACAAAATATGGGGATCATAGGAGTAAATCCTTTCTGACCCTATGTAGGGTTATGATAAGGGCAATAAATATTGAGAGACTAATTACCCTACTAAGTATCCGGATGAATATATTGAAATAGAAACTACCAAGTACAAATATTACATTCACCTAGTATTTTTGGTCACAAAAAGGTAAAATTACTTTGGGACTAATTTCACTTTAAATAGGAAATTATTGTTGTCACTGTTTACTTTGTGATCTCAAAAGGGGACAATGGCACTAGAAGACATTCATATCATGGGTCATATGCATGACCATTTGTATGCACTTGTATATACACTTCACACACTGTCACTTAGATGTTAATTTATTGGGAACACACCTCCACATGTATTGCAATGTAGACAATACTGTAAATAATGAGCGGATTTAATTTACCATCTTTAAGTGGCAAGGCTGAGAATTAGACAAGAATTTCAACTGCACAGATTACTACTCATTTAAGCCTAACATCTCCTAAATCTAACCCTATTTCTCATTTACTTTCAGGTATGTCTTTTTAAAACCCTCTGTCTTTGCTGGATTTATTACACTGTTTTTAACTCCTGGAATGTCCCTTTAAAACCCTCTGTCTTTGCTGGATTTATTACACTGTTTTTAACTCCTGGTATGTCCCTTTAAAACCCTCTGTCTTTGCTGGATTTATTACTCTGTTTTTAACTCCTGGTATGTCCCTTTAAAACCCTCTGTCTTTGCTGAATTTATTACACTGTTTTTAAACTCCTGGTATGTCCCTTTAAAACCCTCTGTCTTTGCTGGATTTATTACACTGTTTTTAACTCTTGTGAACCAACTGTCTACTCCATTAATCTGCTCTTTCCTGTCCCCAGCATGTGCATCTCTCTATTATCAAACTTTGCTTAATGAATTAATTAATCCCCACACAATTTCCTTTCTTAATTCTATCCCTCTGATCTTGTAGCAATTCTTAGTCTTCTCACCTGGGTGTAACTTATCTCCCTATCTCCAATCAAACTCAGCTGTCTGCTGTAGCCTTATAAATGTAAGACCAGTTAGGGGAGAGCATTTGCTGGGGCTTGAGCGTTTGCAGAGTATTCCATCTCTCTAAGCTCCCATCTGTCTAAGTGACCATCTTTAAGTGGCAAGGCTGAGAATTAGACAAGAATTGAACAAGATTTGAGGAAGATTTGAGGCAAGCTAAATATTTTCATTCAAAAAATCTTTTGCTCTTAACATGCTGCTATGTTTTCAGGACTGCTTTTCCCTTTAACAGTCTCATGTCTATTCCACAAGCATGCTCACATGCTCATACCTTACCCTTCTCCACACGCAGTTTTTATAGGCCCCTCTCTCCTTTCTTCCCCATACCATAGCTCTCATGAACTAATTTCTATTTTAAAATCTATATCAACAAACTGCACCACCTCCCAAAAATACCCCCACTGCTATAAATCTCATTCTCACCTACTCTTACTTTCCATCTTGATGCTATTAGCATCAGGCGACATCTCTCCAAATCCCAGGCCCACCCTCATTCCCACCATTACCCAATCACGCACTCCTTATAGAAACTTTAATAAAAGCAACACACATAGGCCTCCGATCAGCCAATAGAATGCAAGCTCAATCTGATTGGCTGATCGGATCGGCCAATCGGATTGAACTTGATTCTGATTGGCTGATTCCATCAGCCAATCAGAATATTCCTACCTTAATTCCGATTGGCTGATAGAATCCTATCAGCCAATCGGAATTCAAGGGATGCCATCTTGGATGACGTCCCTTAGACGAGCCTTCATTCGTTGGTAGTCCGTCGGGCCAGCAGGATGTTCCGCGTCGGAGGTCTGCAAGATGGATCCGGAAGAAAGAAGATTGAAGATGCCGTTGATAGAAGACTTCAGCCGGATCATGGACCTCTTCAGCTCCCACTTGGATGAAGACTTCAGCCGGATCATGGACATCTTCAGCCCCCCGCTTGGGCTTGGATCAAGACATCGGAGGAGCTCTTCTGGATCGATCGGTGAACCTGGTATGGTGAAGATAAGGTAGGAAGATCTTCAGGGGCTTAGTGTTAGGTTTATTTAAGGAGGGTTTGGGTTAGATTAGGGGTATGTGGGTGGTGGGTTGTAATGTTGGGGGGGGTATTGTATGTGTTTTTTTTACAGGCAAAAGAGCTGAATTCTTTGGAGCATGCCCCGCAAAGGGCCCTGTTCAGGGCTGGTAAGGTAAAAGAGCTTTGAACTTTAGTAATTTAGAATAGGGTAGGGCATGTTTTTATTTTGGGGGGCTTTGTTATTTTATTAGGGGGCTTAGAGTAGGTGTAATTAGTTTAAAATTGTTGTTATATTTTTCTGATGTTTGTAAATATTTTTTTATTTTTTGTAACTTAGTTCTTTTTTATTTTTTGTACTTTAGTTAGTTTATTTCATTGTAGTTATTTGTAGATATTGTATTTAATTAATTTATTGATAGTGTAGTGTTAGGTTTAATTGTAGATAATTGTAGGCAGTTTATTTAATTTATTTATTGATAGGTTAGTGTTAGGTTTAATTGTAACTTAGGTTAGGATTTATTTTACAGGTAATTTTGTAATTATTTTAACTATTTTAGCTATTAAATAGTTCTTAACTGCGGTGAGCTCCAGTCGGCAGATTAGGGGTTAATGTTTGAAGTTAGGTGTTGGCGATGTTAGGGAGGGCAGATAAGGGGTTAATACTATTTATTATAGGGTTAGTGAGGCGGATTAGGGGTTAATAACTTTATTATAATAGCGGTGCGGTCCGCTCGGCAGATTAGGGGTTAATAAGTGTAGGCAGGTGGAGGCAAGGTTGTGGGGGGCAGATTTGGGGTTAATAAATATAATATAGGGGTCGGCGGTGTTAGGGGCAGCAGATTAGGGGTACATAAGGATAATGTAAGTAGCGGCGCTTTGCGGTCAGCAGATTAGGGGTTAATTATTGTAGGTAGCTGGCGGCGACGTTGTGGGGGGCAGGTTAGGGGTTAATAAATATAATACAGGGGTCGGCGGTGTTAGGGGCAGCAGATTAGGGGTACATAAGTATAACGTAGGTGGCGGTCGGCAGATTAGGGGTTAAAAAAATTTAATCGAGTGGCGGCGATGTGGGGGGACCTCGGTTTAGGGGTACATAGGTAGTTTATGGGTGTTAGTGTACTTTAGAGCACAGTAGTTAAGAGCTTTATAAACCGGCGTTAGCCCAGAAAGCTCTTAACTACTGACTTTTTTCTGCGGCTGGAGTTTTGTCGTTAGATTTCTAACGCTCACTTCAGCCACGACTCTAAATACTGGCGTTAGAAAGATCCCATTGAAAAGATAGGATACGCAAATGACGTAAGGGGATCTGCGGTATGGAAAAGTCGTGGCTGGAAAGTGAGCGTTAGACCCTTTCCTGACTGACTCCAAATACCGGCGGTAGCCTAAAACCAGCGTTAGGAGCCTCTAACGCTGGTTTTGACGGCTACCGCCAAACTCTAAATCTAGGCCTTAGAGTTTATTTTATAGGTAAGTATTTAGTTTTAAATAGGAATAATTTAGTTAATAATAGTAAATTTATTTAGATTTATTTAAATAATATTTAAGTTAGGGGGGTGTTAGGGTTAGGTTTAGGGGTTAATATGTTTATTATAGTGGCGGCGGTGTAGGGGGGGCAGATTAGTGGCTAATAAATGTAATCTAGGTGGCGGTGGGCTCCGGGAGCGGCGGTTTAGGGGTTAAACATTTTATTTAGTTGCGGTGGGGTCTGGGAGCGGCAGGATAGGGGTTAATGACTTTATGTAGGTGGCGGCAGTATAGGGGGCGGCAGATTAGGGGTTAATAAGTATAATTTAGGTGACGTGGGCTCCGGGAGCGGTGGTTTAGGGGTTAATACATTTATTAGAGTTGCGGCGGGGTTCGGGAGTGGCGGTTTAGGGGTTAATAACTTAATTTAGTTGCGGGGGTTCCGGGAGCGGCAGTTTAGGGGGTAAAACTGTATAGTATTGTGTGGGTGCTTAGTGACAGGGTAGCAAGAAAGGTGCGAATAAGCCGAAGAGCAGCGAGATCAATGACTGTTAGTTAACAACAGTCCGCTGCTCATCGCCCTGTACTTGGTGCGCAGCTTTTTGACAGCTTTCTTGATAAATTTGGCAAACGTATTCAGGTCCGCACCGCCGATGTTAGGGGATCTTAGGCGAGCGTATTGGGGCCGTCGAATGCAAGTAAGTAGACAGCTTGATAAATAGAGGCCATAACCTCATTTCCATCCAATGCATCTCACACGCACAACACACTCCTTTCACCTGCGCACTATGGAACTCTCGCTCTGTCTGCAACAAACTTACAGCCATTCATGACCTGTTTATATCAAATGCTTTCACCCTTTTAGCAATTACAGAAACCTGGTTATCTCCTTCTGACACTGTTTCCATTGCTGCTCTCACACATGGTGGCCTTCACTTTAGCCATACCCCTAGGCCAGGTGAGAAATGTGGCGGCGGTGTTGGCATCTTGCTCTCCCCCTCCTGCACTTATCAATACCTACCTCCAATCCCATCGCTCTCCTTCTCCTCCTTTGAAGTCCACTGTATTCACCTGTTCTCCCCTCTCTCCCTCAAAGTGGCAGTCATCTATCTCCCTCCTGGACCAACCTCCCAATTCTTTGACAATTTCCCCGCCTGACTTCCTCACTTTCTCTCTTCAAATATACCAACCCTAACTCTTGGGGACTTCAACATTCCCATTGAAAACCCATCTGCCCCCGCTGCCTGTAAACTTCTTTTCACTCACATCCTCTTTCGGTCTCTCACAATCCACCCTACTCACCATGATGGACACTCCATCGACCTGGTATTTTCCTACCTCTGCTCTATATCTGACACCACCTGTCGCCCTTTCCTCATTTCAGACCATCACCTGGTCACCTTTAATATAAATGCAAAAGCTAAACCCACTTCTCCATCCCACCCCTGCCCCTGCAGAAATACACATGCTGTGGACCCGCTCCAATTTTCAAAAATAAATCTAAATCTCCTCCCTTACACCTCCACTATAACCTGCCTGATCTTGCTACAGCCCACTATAACAAAACTCTCTCCTCTGCACTAGACACATTTGCCCCTCCTTAGCTGTGCAAAACACCACACAGTCAGTTACAGCCCTGGCATGCTCAGCAAACACGCTATTTGCAAAAATGCTCTTGTACTGCTGTGCGTGTCTGGAGGAAAACTCACTCTAAACCTGATTTCATACACTATAAGTTTATTCTTCGTTCATACACTTCTGCCCTTCACTTAGCCAAGCAAACCTACTTCTCTTCTCTCATATCTACTATTTCCTCAAACCCTACAAGACTCTTTTCCACCTTAAACTCTGTCCTCTACCCACCTGCTCCACCACCCCGTCTGTCTTTAGTGCTCAAGCCCTGGCAGACTACTTTTTAAACAAAACACGTACTATCCGAAGCAACATCCCAACACCAACCAGCAATATTCCAACAACAGGCCCAATTACTCCCTCTGCCACCCTCTCTATCTTCCATCCAGCCACTGAGAATGAAGTTTCTTCCTTACTATCTTCCTCACGCCTCACTACCTGCCCACTCAACCCTATCCCTTCCCATCTAATACCCTCCCTATCTTCCACCCTCACTCCTGCTCTTACCCACATCTTCAACCTATCTCTCTCTACCGACTCATTCCCATCTTCTTTCAAACACCCAAAAGTCACTCCCATACTCAAAAAACCCTCCCTTGACCCTAATTCTCCTGAAAGCTACCGCCCCATATCACTGCTTCCACTAACATAAAAACTCCTTGAAAAACTAGTTTACAATCGCCGAACCCACTTCCTGTCCGCTAACTCCTTGCTTGACCCACTGCAATCTGGATTTCGCCAAAAACACTCAACTGAGACTGCCCTTACCAAGGTTACAAACGATCTTCTCTCTGCAAAAAATATTGGCCACTACTCTATACTCATCTTACTCAACCTCTCAGCTGCCTTCGACACAGTTGACCTCCCCCTCCTCCTACAGAACCTTAGCTCTTTTGGCCTCTGTGACACTGCTCTTTCCTGGATTCACTCCTATCTTTCTCACAGGTCTTTTTCTTTGTCATTTGCCGGCGACTCCTCCTCTCCTATGACTCTGTCTGTTGGAGTACCTCAAGGATCTGTTCTGGGTCCTCTATTCTTCTCCATCTATACTTCTTCGCTGGGTAAACTTATCAACAGTTATGGCTTCAAATATCACCCCTATGCTGATGATACCCAGATCTACCTCTCCACCCCTGCTCTCTTTCCCTCTGTCCTTTCTCATGTCAGTGACTGCTTATCTGGTATTTCTTCCTGGATGGCCTCTCACCACCTAAAGATTAACATGTCCAAGACTGAATTCCTTCTTATCCCCCCTCAAGCTCTACGCTGACTTCTGACTTCTCTATCCCTGTTGACGGCATCACCATTTCCCCATCGCCCCAAGTCTGCTGCCTCGGAGTCACACTTGATTCATATTATCTATCCTTCGTCCCCCATATCCAATCGCTTTCTACATCCTGCCGCAACCATCTACGCAATATTTCAAAAATTTTCCCTTTTCTGAGCGCTGACACCACAAAGCAAATAATCCACTCTCTTGTTATCTCCCGACTCGACTACTGCAATAACCTACTTACTGGCCTTCCTCTTTCCCGCCTCTCCCCCCTTCAATCCATCCTAAATGCCTCTGCCAGGCTGATGCACCTTTCCCGTCGATCTGTATCTGCTGCACCTCTCTGCGAGTCCCTTCATTGGCTCCCCATTCACAGCAGAATTAAATTCAAAATTCTCACCCTTACATACAAAGCTCTCACCAACGCCACTCCCCTCTACCTATCCTCTCTAATACACAAATATACTCCAGCCCATCCACAAAGATCCAACAATGACCTGCTCCTTGCATCCGCAACTATCACCTCCTCTCATGCTAGACTGCAGGACTTCTGTCGTGCAGCACCTACCCTCTGGAACACTCTCCCCCATGCTGTCTGGCTTTGCCCTAATCTGTCTTCCTTTAAATGTTCCCTGAAGACTTTTCTGTTCAGGGAAGCCAACTCAATAATAAATACCAGCCAACTCAATAATAAATTAATTTCACTTACCTAACATTTCCCTTATCTAACTCTGTATTAACATCTTTCCCAATCTTGCAGTCCTCACCTCCTGTTTCTCAACCTCCTACCCTTCTAGATTGTAATTTCCCACAGTAATAGGGCCCTCAATCCCTCCTGTATGTGTTTGTAAATTTTGTCCTGTCTCTTACAAGTCTTCTATTGTTTTATTTAAATGAATTGTATCCATGGACAGCGCTGCGGAATATGTTGGCGCTTCATAAATAAAGTATAATAATAATAATAATACAACCAGCATCTCGTAGATGGGCTTTAACCCATTAATTCATATAACTATCATACTTATTACTTCAACATGAGGATTTTTCATCACTGTTTTTCACACACTTCGTTTGTTTGTGTGTCCAGCACTTGTTTTTGTTTTTCACATTATGATTAATCACATATTTACTTTCCAACCACTGACTCCCCTTTTTTAGGGACTAGTGAGATCCCTATGTTGTTCATCATTAACAATCACTCATTTAGATTACTGAGAGGAACAGCCTTTCTATATTCAATTTTTTTTTTTAAACTCCCACAAGAGGATATTTGAAATATATATCACAATATAACAATATTGATCCCAACCTTGAATTATGTCTATATACATCTGGATTGAGATGATTATTTCCCCGTATTATGGCCACACAGTGATATACACAAAAAATAATAAGATTTCTGAATCATTCACTGGCCAAGCACGTAAAATTACGAAAAAGGGTTTATGTGATACTTATTAACATATCGATCAGTTATTTAGTCTTTTCCGGTTTGTACTTTGAGACTATATGACAGCATAATTCACTCTGAGTACTGGATATTATCTATCGGCATCCTAATAACAGACATTTCTATTGCGGGCATTTGTCCGACAATCTGTCATTAATTTCACATCACCAATTAAACCACCAATCAGAGTGGAGATTGGGCGGGACTTCCGGTTCACAGGGATTAAATCCCTACAGATCCGGCGGCTCGCCAACCTTTGATAAAGCCCAATAGGGCAAAACACATCAGGGGAGAGCTGTGAATACGTTCACACTCTACTTATTTGTTTATTTTAAAAGCCTGATACCTATTTAACTTGCGATTGTTGCTCTCTGAACTAATTCACCATAGTTATAACTGCTCATAGTCTGGGTTGTGTCAGACTTAGATTAGCCAATGTGTTTATAGAAATAGTGAATCAGTAACTATATGGCATTACAGCCTAACTATTATTTAAAATAATTATTTAACGTAGCCTGGGTTGTGCCAGACTTAGTCAACTTAATATATTAAGTAGCCGTAACGATACCACTGCTATACTATCTATATTAAAATCCAATCTGGGTTGTGCCAGACTCAGTTATCTGTGTGCAATATTAGCAACACAGACACAATTGCCGTAATACTCTTTTTTAAACTTAATATCATACCACAGTCGAGGCTGTGCTAGACTTACATATTTGCGTATACACCTACCTTGAAAAAGTTCATCGATATAAGAATGCTCATGCAACATATGCTGTAATTAGATGCCAGTGGCAACATAAGACTAGTGGTTCATATAACAGATACAAACTAACAAGAGCACTATTTGACCGAGACAATCTGGCGATACCGCTTGGTTTCAGACCACATTAGTACAACATATACGGCTCTTTGCCTGGGGGATTAGGACTGAGGCAGCCGTGTTGATCTTTCCACATATTATTATTATCATAAGTAACAAATTCTTACATGATCACACCATAAACTGGATGGTTTCCCATAATGTCATATGGCCATCCATAGCTTATAGATTTATATCAAAATCGTGAGATCATTTTGGATATGAATATTTTTTGACAGCTCATAGTAACCCACTGGATCAAGTTGAATGCTAATATAACCTAGTTGATACACTTAGAGTTATATGGATACTAAAGTTATGAGTTACATTAGGCTTGATACTGTCAAAATAGATTGAAACACAACTGTAATTAATTTCAATTCTACCAATAGCGTAACATTTTTTGCTCACTCTATCTAATTTCAGTGTATTGCTGAACTAACAGAGACTCTGACAGTAATACTGAACCACAGGGACCTTTACAGAACACTGGTCCTATACCGTAATGGCTACATAGACTGATCAGATATCAGATCTGCATTGTGACAATGTGCATGTGATTTATAACAACGTTAACCTCAATCTATTGCACCACTTTATATTTTATTAACCCTTACTATATTTACTATTTGAGCCTGTGGAACATAGACAAATGTGATTAGCTTGATTTAATCAAGGAAGACGCAGCACCTTTAATAATAAAGATTGTGGTGATACTGTGATTGCACAAAACACACATAATCGATGAATTGTAAACACAATAAAATACCACAATTCGGATAAGTGGTTGTACTGCTGCGGACTAAGCAGATTGATTTATGAGGGAGGACCCAATATAAGTATACTTTAATATATGAATTAATGTTGGTGATTATTCTAAGCCTCTATACGGGTATTTAAGACCAACATACATAATAGGTCCATGAGACTATTAACAGAACTGTGTATATATACAAACTATTTAAGTGACACATTACACTTTCAATACATCGTAACAATAAAGAAACACCATTTTCTTGAAAGTGTATGTGACCACTTTGTGATTTATTTCAGTTCTATACAAATCCACATCATCTGTCTTGATCACATAACAGAGCATAAACTACAGAGAGTAATTCAATATCTACTAATTATTTCAGCCACAATCCTGGCTACTAATAACTTATTGTACACACACGAGGACTCTACTTTTGCAGCTAACTATTGTGATTTAACTTTAAACTCAATTCTGGGATCTACATTAGTATCATATAGAGAGCAAATTTAATCACCAATATTGAGATTACACCTATTTAGAATCTATATAGGCCGAATAAACTTATACTGTGATCTTCATCACATATATTATGTTAATCGGTATCAGTGACGTTTTTAATCTGTATGCTATATAACCAAACAATTTTGTTTTTTTATTTTTTATAATTAATAAAAGTTATGTTTTATAAATCCTGTTTGGAAACTTCTGTCGTATAGTCAGGGTCTAGATTGCTTTATATGCATACTTTTGGAGAATTGACATTCTCTTATGCCATTTCTCTTATGTGTTTGTTTTTTTACAGTAGTGTGTAGTGTTTGTGTAGTACTGTAGTGTGTGTGTGTTGGCAGTGTGTGTGTGTATTTTTACAGTAGTGTGTAGTGTTTGTGTAGTACTGTAGTGTGTGTGTGTTGGCAGCGTGTGTGTGTATTTTTACAGTAGTGTGTAGTGTTTGTGTAGTACTGTAGTGTGTGTGTGTGTTGGCAGTGTGTGTGTGTATTTTTACAGTAGTGTGTAGTGTTTGTGTAGTACTGTAGTGTGTGTGTGTTGGCAGTGTGTGTGTGTATTTTTTACAGTAGTATGTAGTGTTTGTGTAGTACTGTAGTGTGTGTGTGTGTTGGCAGTGTGTGTGTGTATTTTTACAGTAGTGTGTAGTGTTTGTGTAGTACTGTAGTGTGTGTGTGTGTTGGCAGTGTGTGTGTGTATTTTTACAGTAGTGTGTAGTGTTTGTGTAGTACTGTAGTGTGTGTGTGTTGGCAGTGTGTGTGTGTATTTTTTACAGTAGTATGTAATGTTTATGTAGTACTGTAGTGTGTGTGTGTGTTGGCAGTGTGTGTGTGTATTTTTACAGTAGTGTGTAGTGTTTGTGTAGTACTGTAGTGTGTGTGTGTTGGCAGTGTGTGTGTGTAGTGTTTGTGTAGTACTGTAGTGTGTGTGTGTTGGCAGTGTGTGTGTGTATTTTTACAGTAGTTACTTGGCGGGATCAGACTGATATACTTCAGGAAAGTTTTTCTTCTGTGAAAAGCACACTGGTCTAAAAGAGGCTGCCTCCGGGTGGTAAATCGCCATAGAACAAGCCACTGAGCTGTTGTTCGTTCCTGGTAGAGCGCTTCTCTCTTTGTATGCAAATTATTATGACCCTGGGGAAGTCTCCCTATGGGTGATGGGGGAAACCAGACGTGGACTCCTTGCCCAGTGTGCTTAGAGGAATGTGGCTGCACCTCACTGACGAGGCCCATAGGAGGCCGAAACGATCATCTGGGGTTGTCATGTTCCTTGTTCAGAGGAGAATTGCCTGGTATTTCGGGGCTGGACTGACCTTACTTGGCGGGATCAGACTGATATACTTCAGGAAAGTTTTTCTTCTGTGAAAAGCACACTGGTCTAAAAGAGGCTGCCTCCGGGTGGTAAATCGAAATAGAACAAGCCACTGAGCTGTTGTTCGTTCCTGGTAGAGCGCTTCTCTCTTTGTATGCATATTTTTACAGTAGTGTGTAGTGTTTGTGTAGTACTGTAGTGTGTGTGTGTGTTGGCAGTGTGTGTGTGTATTTTTACAGTAGTTTGTAGTGTTTGTGTAGTACTGTAGTGTGTGTGTGTGTGTTGGCAGTGTGTGTGTGTATTTTTACAGTAGTGTGGAGTGTTTGTGTAGTACTGTAGTGTGTGTGTGTTGGCAGTGTGTGTGTGTGTATTTTTACAGTAGTGTGTAGTGTTTGTGTAGTACTGTAGTGTGTGTGTGTGTGTGTATTTAGAGTAGTGTATGGTGTTTCCATAGTGGTGTTTATTGTTTGTGAAGTGTGCTGTCTGAATTTAAGTTTTTGCTTTAATAATATCAAAATTAGGTGAGCAGTACGGCATCGCCAGGGAATCCAGGGAGGCTGATGACATCACCACGCATAGGCATGGTAACATCGCCAAGCACACGAAACTCTGGGTTAATGAGAAAAAAGCATTTGATTAGTGGGTAAGTATAAGAACTCCTTGATTTTAGCTGCCTTAATGCCCAGATACACCCAAGACTCACTGTTTCAAAAGCAATGGCTACGTAACTTGGGGTATTAAGTTCAAGCACATTTTTTTTTCAAAATAATAAAAATAAGAAGGCAAACAATTTTGCAGGATGCAGGTTATCATAAATGCCTAGAGACTCCCAAGAACCCCGTGATTTAAATCCCAGAAGCACCTCTTTAAAATAAAGTCCTGGTATACTGTAGGTTTTAATATCCAGATCCTTATTGTGGTAATAGTGATCATTTGGCATAAATAAATGTGCATTTATTTGAGTAGAGGCTCATGGGAGCCCCTATAAGCAGTTCAAAGTTATATAAATATAGTTGAAGGCCCTTATTTATTTTTCACTATAGATTTTGGGGAAAAAAACATGCTATTGTTTACAACCTTGTTTATTAACATTGTTCACACTGTTTATTGTAGATTTCTCACATGTTATGATATATACATAATATAATGGTATCGTTTGAATCTTCTATTATATTTGTGGGATTCTCACTGAAATAAATAACTTACAATAGGTCTTAAATTGAGTAGCATCTAAAAACTCCAAAACAGCTAAGCACATGTGTCACACCTGTGCATGGAGTTGATGATGGGACCTCCGGTCTCTGGCCAGTTGCCTTCCCTCCTCTGCCACTTGAGGACTCTGTATGAGAATTGCTTATTCTATTGCCTGCTCTGGCTGGCTTTCTGGCTCCACATGCCTGCCAGCTGCAGGTAGTTACCCAAATAACACCCTATATAAGCTGCTTCCTATGTTAACTCATGTATAGGACTGTATTCCTGGGTGTGCTATTTCCAATCCTGTATCTGCTGTTCTCTGTGTATGACCCCTGCCTGTTTACCAGACTCAGCCATTGGATTCTGATCTGGTTCTGTGGTTGCCCACAATATTATGACCTTTGGCCTGATTCTGCATTGTATTTAGCCTGCACGGTATTGACCTTTGGCCTGAACTGACCTTGATTTTTTATTGCCCTTTTTATTTGTCACATCTTGGGTCTATCCCTCCGTGCTAGGGGTGTTCTCAAGGTACTTTCCTTTACTGACTTTACTTTTCCCGGGACAACATGGGTGTGAATTTGCGCGAAAAAAACTAACTTAAGTTTTCACGTGCACGTGCATTTTTTCCCCTTTAGAAATCAATGGAGAAAAAAAATGTTGAAAATACATACATATATGTATATTAGTGTTTTTATATGTGTGTATATAACTGTAAATACATATATACACATATAACTACAATAATATATATGACACATATATACACAAATATATATATATATATATATATATATATATATATATATATATATATATAGACATCAAAGTTCGGTAAAGCACTCCAGGTATCCCTTTTGTAATATCTCAATGCCCAGGGTGCTCAGTAATTGTGTATACATTCATCAAGGAGAGAACGGCACTCACTGGGTCTTATCCATTACAGTTTAATACATTTAACGTTTCGGGGGTCTCCCCCTTTATCAAATATACAGACAGGTCTGTATATTTGATAAAGGGGGAGACCCCGAAAAGTTATATGTATTAAACTGTTATGGATAAGACCCAGTGAGTGCCGTTCTCTCCTTGATGAATATATATATACATAAAAATACATCTTTAACAAAGTATATGTATGTATCTCTTAATGTTAAAGCGCTTTGCCAGCCTTTTTTTTCTAACACCCAAGATCACATATATTTAAGCCCTTATAACTTTTTTGTGCAATATTTTTTGAAATAATTAAATTAAATAAATAATAAGCCAGTGTTAATATGAGTGTAACTGTACTTTGTAATGTATTTTTGAAGTGTTTTGTTTCGGAAAACAGTTAACCACAGCTCTGAGATCGCAGAAAGGATTTTTCTCAACTTGTAATATCAGTGCAATGAAAAAAGTTCACTACAACACAATATCGCTTGCGCAAAACTGTTTGCTCCTCACTTGTAATCTGGCCCATAGTCTGAAAATGCCCACAAATGTGCCCAATTTCAATGACTTAATTCATTTAATTCAGGCACCAGAAAACTGGGTCTAATATTGAATGGTCAGGCAAACAAACTATGTAGCTGTAATGCTGGAACAGAACTCATGCTTCTGTAATAGATATGTGAGAAAGAGGACTTAGTTTATCTGCTCTGTCTACTCTGAGCTCCAGTCCATAATTTACAGCTGCTCAGTTTGTCAGATAACTAAAGCAGCAGTACACAAGAGTGCAGTCAGTCAGAGATAAACCATGAACTCTAGGTTAGTTCTGTGCCTTTAATACATCCCAGCAGAGCAGAGTAAAAACTCTTCTGTTTGAAGAACCTGAACTTTTGTTTGTTTTGAGTTTTGTTTCAACATCAAACTAGCTGTCTGACATTCATTAGACGATTATTATTTTATGTTCAGTGAGTGCCCAAACTGGCAGAGTGTTGGTGTATTTGTTTTGCTACTGTTATGATTAATATTGCTTGTGAGGCAAAGCATGAACAGACACTCTGCTGGTTTAAAATCTAAACCTGGAGTAGCTAGTGCATGTATTATATGGTGTAGTCATTTCCAATACACCCTAAAGAAAATGGACAATTAATGGAGTTATAGTAAGTTCTACAGAGGGTATATTTAGGTTTGAAGAGCTCATCTATTATAAGCTTAATTTTAAAATATTTTCAAATAATTATAAGTTAGGTTCTTTGTAATTTGTTTGCATAAAAGGCAGCTAAATAGTTCCAGGTCAGAGATAGGTCTGAGATACTTAGATTGGGCTTCTGTAAAAATTGTGTGTTACTATTTTTGCTGGATATGTACTGGAAAACTTGAAGGGACATAAAATACAAATTGAAGGCTGCTGGAAACTGCAGCTTCGTATCAGATTTCCCAATCTTAGAGTAAAATAATCTTACTAACCAGAACTCATTGCACATAGTATACAGTCAAATATTGTCAAACTGTGTTTACAAGATATAAAAATGTTGCATGTATGGGAAATATGCGATGAATAATGTCCGTGAGAAGTGTAAAAATAAATTAGGACAACACAAAAACAAACAAAAAAAGGTGTTAGAATGCATTGGAAAAGACTCCATAATTATATAAAGCCTTGTGGTAGGAATGACATGCACAAATAAAGTGGTTTCCATGGCTAGGATTTGTGTTAGAATGTTAGACAAATAGAAAGAGTGGGACAGCTGGGGTAGAGCTTGGTTAACCCTAAGAATGTAATGGATGATAAAGTGTCTTCCTCTGAAGTCCTTTCCTTGTGAGAAGGGTAACATGTTTTCCAACTCCTGCCAGAAGTAGCTTGCTTGTTGTGTAGGGCATGATTATGGCACATGGAATGATTAAGTATTCAGGGACAGAGGCACTCCTTCATTCCTGGGGAATAGACTTGTAATAATATTCAAAAGTGACTTTATATATGATAATGGATCTCAGCTGCAGATTTAACTAATTCTTTTTAATTAAAGTGTGTATCACTATATTGAGAATATTCACTATGACTTAAGTGAATATCAGAAAATATATAGTGAAATAGCAACTAAGCAATAGTTACTATGCGAGTTGTTATGAATTCAAGGCAGTAATAATTTTATATAAACCTTACTGCAGAAATGTGAATACATGTGTGGATATCAGACTCTCTTTGTAAAAGTAAGTGTGAGTTTGAATAGCTATAAAGTATTACCATTTGATCCTTGTATGCTTACTATTATTATGGCCGAAGAAATTGTCACATAGAAAACAGTACCTGAGCTCTAGATATCAATTCATTTTGAGAAGTAAATCTTCCTTAATGAGAATGCGAGGAACAGTTTCAAACACTTGTGATGATTTCCGGATGACTTGGAGGAGGAGTCAGTCTCAGAGTAGCAATCAGTATCGCAAAGACGTAAGCAAGCAGAGATCGTTAAACAACAACAGCAAAACAATGCAATAAGTTCCAGCATATAATGGTTAGTTCAGGTAATGGCATAATAAGCACTAAACATTACCACGACAGGCAAGTTAACAGCACAATAATCAGTTGCGGCTCACTTCCCCCACCTGAATTACAAAGCGACAATTCATTAATATGCAATCCGGTGAAATTGATGATCACAGTGTAATGTTACAACTTATCCTGATGGTAAAACAAATCCTCAAGTAGGTGATGAGATGTTTAAGTTTGGCTGGTACCTTAGGAGAGTTGATGAATCCACTTTACACGATGAAGACTGCAGATATCCAAGGAAAAGTTCTGTAATAACTTTTCAATAGGAGAGAGTTCAGATTCTGAGTAGTTGCAATATGAAACAATACTAAGCACAGGATCTAGGGTGTGTCTGATTTTTAAAGGTTGCTGAAGTTGGTAATTTATTGAAGGAATTAAAGGAAAAGTAACCCTGTAGTTTGTACTGCATTAAGGGTAGAGGAATCAGAACTCCTGAAACCATGACATGACTCCCCATTCAAAGAAGCTGTTCCACAGCTTGAGGTCTTGGTCGATCAGGAAACCTCCGATGAAACATGGATACAAGTCTGGGAGCATTAAGGTTGGAGGCTGGCTCCCAAGTGTCTTCCTCTGATGAGTAATTCTTCCAATGAACTAAATATTGTAATTCTCCCTTACAATATCGTGAATCATGGAGAGAATGTACTTTGCATTCATCTTCCACTAAGATTTGTGGTGAAGGGGGTAATAAAGTATGAGGATCTCTTGTGGTCTTATGGGGTTTTATCAAGGATACATGAAATGTAGGATGTATCCTTATTGTAGTCTGTAATTTTAAAGTGACTGCATTGTCATTGACAATACGTAAAATTGGGAAAGGACCAATGAAAAGACTGGCTAGCTTTTTTTGTGGAAAGCCAGACCAGGTCTCCTACTCAATATGTTGGAGGAGTCCTCCTACGTAAATCATAATAGTGTTTTTGGATGTCTTGGGCCATTTGCATGTTTTGATGAATCATCTTAAAATTCTCTGAGAGAAAATGATGTAAATCATCAACTAAAGGTGAAGTAGTTCCAGCATTGGAGGATAAGGAGAATGAGGGATGATACCCATAGTTTGCATAAAATGGGGTCATTTTTGTAAATTAATTTACAAGAATATTGAAGGCATATTCAGCCATTGGGAGGTATTTAACCCATTCATTCTGATGGTATGAACAGTAACACCTGAGGTATTGCTCAAGCCATTGGTTTAGTCTTTCTGCTTGACTGTTTGTTTGAGGATGGAATAAGGTATTAAAACGATGATCTATCTGGGTTACTTCACATAATTTGCTCCAGAAGTGGGAGGTAAATTGAGTCCCCATGTCAGTTGTTATTATTGGTGGTATTCCATGCAGTTTTACTATGTTGTTGAGGAAGAGAGTAGCAGTTTCTGAAGAAGTAGGAAGTTTGTAGTAAGGTACGACGTCTGCCATCTTGGTGAATATATCTATAACAACTAAGATAGTGTTATGATTTTTTGAAATGGGTAATTCAACAATTAATTCCATCGCTATATGTTGCCATGGTTTTTCGGGTACAGGTAAAGGCATTAAAACTCCATAAGGTGTTTTTTTTCCGACTTTGATGTGACACAAACAAGACAGGATTGTATATATTCTTGTACAGTGGTTTTCATATTCGGCCACCAGAAATTCCTAGTAAGCTGTTCCAAAGTCTGTTGTATACCAGGATGTCCAGACAAAGGTGAGTCATGATAATTCTTTATCAATTGTATCCTTAAATCAGTTGGAACATAAATCTTGTCCTTATAGTAATAAATTCCAGCGTCTTTGACTAGAGGTATATGAGGCATCTCGATGTCTTGTTCTAAGGAACGTCTTACATCTGCGAGGAATTGGGATGAGATTCCTATGAAACATTCTTTAGGTATCATGGTTCTAGTGGCATTTACTTCTTTTCCATTTTTTTGTAGCAGGTCTGTAAATTATATTGAAGTTAAACCGGGCAAAGTACAAACTCCAACGGACTTATCTTGCAGATAACGTTTTGTTATTTTGTAAGTATTGAAGATTCTTGGGATCTGTGTATACTATAATTGGTAACTTGGTCCCCTCTAGCAAATGTCTCCAATGTTCTGAGGAGCGTCTTACTGCAAGAAGTTCTTTCTCTCCAATGGGGTAATTAATTTCAGCAGGATTCATTACTTTTGAGAAGTAGGATACAGGGTAAATAGGGTCTGTGATTGAGACTCTCTGTGACAGGGAGTGAAATCATTTTTCAATTTGTTGAATGCTGTAGTTGCTTCTGGAGTCCAATGAAATGGTGTTAAAGAACTTGTAAGTTTAGTGAGTGGCTTTGCTACTTTAGAGAATTCTTTGATAAACTTCCTGTAGTAATTGGAGAATCCCAGGAATCGCTGGAGTTCCTTTTTTGTTTTTGGAAGTGGACAAACTTTAACTGCATCAACTTTTTCATTCTGCATTTGGATTCCATTAGGAGTAATAGTATAACCTAAGAATGAAATTTCGTCTGTGTGGAAAACACATTTTTCCGGTTTTGCATATAATTTATGTACTCTTAGTCTGAAGACTACCCAACGTGCATGTTTAATATGGTCTGATTTGGTTTTAGAATATATAAGGATGTCATTGAGATAAACAACCATACAGACATCTAAAAGGTCTCTAAAAACGTTGTTTATGAAATGTTGAAAAGTGGTTGGGGCATTACATAGCTCAAAAGGCATCACTAGATATTCATATAACCCATATCTTGTCCTGAATGCTGTAAGCCACTCGTCCCCTTCTCTAATCCGAATGAGATTATACGCACCTCTGAGGTCCAGTTTGGAAAAGATGGTGGTCTCTGACAATTGTTCGATCATTTCTGGTATTAGGGGTAGTGGGTACCTATTTTTGATTGTACGTTTATTTAGCTCTCGGTAATCTATTATCGGTCGGAGAGTAGAATCCTTGTTGCGTACAAAGAACATTCCTGCTCCTTCAGGAGAAGTGGATGCCCTGATGAACCCCTTGCATTGATTTTCTTCTAAGTATTCTTTAAGATGATCCAACTCTGGTTGACTCAAAGGATAGAGATGACCGGAAGGGATACTAGCACCTGGTTGTAGTTGAATAGGTCAGTCATAAATACGGTGTGGAGGGAGACTTTCTGCTTCAGTTTTACTGAGGACATCAGCAAAATTGTTGTATTCGCTAGGTAAAGAATTATTTTCTGCTATTGACTGCAAAAGTGTATGTTGAGGTAAACAAGTATTCAAACAATAGGTGCAATTAAAAGATACCTGAAAAGTGGACCAATCTATTGAGGGTTGATGTAATTGTAACTAGTTTATACCTAAAACAATAGAGAAATGAGGAGAAGGTAAGACATCAAAAGAAATTAATTCGGTGTGACCTGTTACAGTCTTCAATAGTAGGGGTACAGTCTGGTGTGTAATAGGGCCTGTACTGATTGTTGACCCATCAATCACTCTAATAGAAACTGGAGTTTTCTTCAGAATCAAAGGAATTTTATTAGCTTTAACAATATTGGAATCAATAAAATTTCCGGAAGCTCCTGAATCAATAATTGCTTCAGTATTCACTTGTTTTTGATCCCACTGTAATAGAAGGGATAAAATACAGTAAAAAGATTTCTTTTCTGGCTTCTGTGAAGAATGAATAGAGATGAACTTACTTATCTTGTTTTTCTGTAGAACAGGACAATCCTTCACTGTGTGCATAGGGTGAGCACAATACATGCAGAGATTCCTGCTTCGCCTTCGTATCCTTTCTTCTGGTGTCAACGGTCCTCTTAAGACATCAATTTCCATGGGTTCTGATTGAGCCTTGGGATTAGGTACTTGTGGTAGGTTATACGCAGAATAACTCTTTGTTAAGTTATCTGTAATGTTTCGTTCAGCCCTTGTCTCGCAGAGTCTTCTATCTATTTGAGTAACTAACCTCATCATAGCCTCTAGTGTTTTAGGTAAATCAGTTCTGGCACGTTCATTTTTTAAACCTTCAGCAACACCCAACCTAAATTGTTTTTTTAAGGCTATGGGATTCCACTGGGTGTTTGTTGCATACTGCTAAAATTGAATTATTTACTCCTCCACTGGTCTTTTCCCTTATTTTAAATTCCTCATGGAGGCCTAAGCTGTTAGTTAAATGTCTATATCTAAGTAAAGCTCATCCATAGATGAGAAAAAATCCTGTAAAGATTCCAATATACGATCGTCAGTCTCAAAAAACTTGTCTGCCCACACTCTAGGCTCAACCCTTAGAAAAGATATAGTTGTGAGTACTTTTACTCTTTCTGTTGGGTAACTTCTAGGTTTTAAACTATATAGTAG
Organism: Bombina bombina; assembly: GCF_027579735.1. NCBI lineage: Eukaryota > Metazoa > Chordata > Amphibia > Anura > Bombinatoridae > Bombina > Bombina bombina. The sequence continues at coordinate 352,953,901 of NC_069503.1, forward strand.
GTGAAATTAGTTTTTTAATTGTCTGTATGTTTTCCTATTACCTGAAAATGTACCAGGCAAGGAAACCTGAGGTTCAGGAGTTGAATCTTGCTGAGCAGATTTAACTGCAATTGAATCTCTGATAATGTTTCTTAATGATTGATTTTCCAGCTGTAATTCATGTAAACCTTGTCCTAATTGGTCTAACTTTTGTGACAGATTATAGACAATTTGTGGTAAATCTGCTGGTTCCATATTTTTAGTGGCTTAGTATTATGTAATAGTATGTAAAAATATTCAAAAATGACTTTATATATGATCTCAGTGGATCTCAGCTGCAGATTTAACAAGGAAAAGGTTCGTAATAACTTTTCAATAGGAGAGAGCTCAGATTCTCAGTAGTTGCTGGTAGGCACTATGAAACAATACTAAGCACAGGATCTAGGGTGTGTCTGATTTTTAAAGGTTGCTGAAGTTGGTAATTGATTGAAGGGATTAAAGGAACAGTAACCCTGTAGTTTGTACTGCATTAAGGGTAGAGGAATCAGAACTCCTGAAACCATGACAAGACTATTCGGGAACCTATATGTCATTCTTTGTACAACTTTAAGGGACATGAGTCCCCTTGAATGAAATAATTGATTCCACCCTTTCAAGAAAGAGTCTTGAATATCTATATGAAGCAGACAATGACTTTAAAACTGTTATTTACCTGTAAAATCATCTTATGTTTTGGTTGAGGGGGTTGTAATGGATAGTGATGTCCCGAACTGTTCGCCCGCGAACGGTTCACAGCGAACATAGCTTGTTCGCATTTGTGGGCGAACACATGGCGATGTTCGATCCGCCCCTATGTGTCATCATTGAGGAAACTTTGACCCTGTATGTCACAGCCGTCTGACACATTAAAGCCAATCAACATCAGACACTCCCTCACAGACCCTCCCAGCTACTCGGAATCTGCCATTTTAGACTCATAACGACCTTGCTTTCTTAATGAGAGGACGTGTTGTGTTTTTGCTCCTGACATTAATAGGAAAAACATAGCTAGGCTAGTGTATTTAGTGTCCACTACAGTCCAGAAGGACTCCACTCATCTCTGCTGCAAGCACAGCACCCCAAAAAGCCCTTTTTAGGGCTATATTTCGTGCCATTTTTTTTTTTCCCGTATTTTTTTTATTAGCATTTGCCTGGCTTTCAGCCTGTGTGTTTAAGGCTCACAGCATATGCTGTGATTACTGCCACCACTGATATCTCCCTAACAACATTAGTTTAAAGTTAACTAACCCAAAATTTTAATTATTTTGCTAGTGTAATTTTTTTTCATTTTCTATCAGGCCTGTGTCACACAGCATATACTCTGGTTCATTGCTCTGTGCCAGCCACCAGTGTTAATATCCGTATATAACATTATTTTAAATTTAATTTTTTTTATTTAAATCATTTTTCTAGTGTAATCTAATTACATTTACTATCAGGCCTGTGTCTGTCAGGCTCACTCAGCATTAATATACCTCATTTTTTTCAGTCTTTTGGTTAATTGGTCTGTGCCAGGCAACACTCATATCTTCTTCACCTTAATTTAAATATATATATATAAAAAAAAAGTTTAAATTTGTTTGATAGTGTAATCTAATATAATTTTCTTTCAGGCCTGTGTGTTTTGCTGACATACAGAGCCTACTGTGTTTACTTGCTGCCCTCCCTAGTCTATGAGCCACTACTCATATGTGTTTAACCTTTTTTTAATCCCCCCCCAAAAAAATAATTTAAATCATTTTTCTAGTGTAATCTAATAGTATTTTCTATCAGGCGTGTGTGTATCTGACTTACAGAGCCTACTGTTTTTAATAGCTGCCCTTCCAAGGCTATCAGCCACGACTCATATGTATGTGCTTAACCTTTTTCTTTAAATTCCCCAAAAAAGTCTTTAAATCATTATGCTAGTGTAATCTAATTTTATTTTCTATCAGGCCTGTGTCTAACTGTCTATCTGACTTACACAGCATACTGTTGTTAATTGCTGCCCTACGTAGCAGCCAGCCAGTGCGACCACTCATATGTGCATTGCACTTCTTAACATAATTTTAATATTAAAATCTAAAATTTTAAAATATTTGTCTAGTGTAATCTAACTTAATTTTCTATCAGGCCTGTGTTTTTGTCACTTACACAGCATACTGTGTTAAATTGCTGCCCTACCTACCATCCATGACTCATATCTGCCAGCCTGTGTGCCAGGCCCAACTAGCCAATTAGTGGCACCAATCATTATTCTTGTAACAGTATCAAAAAAATTAAAAATCATATTTTTTTGTACTTCAAATATTCAGTCTACTAGTGCCATTGAATTGCAGTTTCCTCCTGCCTGGCAGCCTGTGTGCCAGGCACAAACTAGCCAATTAGTGCTACCAATCCTAGTTTTTGTAAAAGTATTGTTAATCTTTAAAATTCCAAATTGATCGCTTGTAATTCCTCAGGCCTAGATTTAGAGTTCGGCGGTAGCCGTCAAAACCAGCGTTAGAGGCTCCTAACGCTGGTTTTGGGCGCCCGCTGGTATTTGGAGTCAGTGATTAAAGGGTCTAACGCTCACTTTTCAGCCGCGACTTTTCCATACCGCAGATCCCCCTACGCCATTTGCGTAGCCTATCTTTTCAATGGGATCTTTCTAACGCCGGTATTTAGAGTCGTTTCTGCAGTGAGCGTTAGAGCTCTAACGACAAGATTCCAGCCGCCTGAAAATAGCAGGAGTTAAGAGCTTTCTGGCTAACGCCGGTTTATAAAGCTCTTAACTACTGTACCCTAAAGTACACTAACACCCATAAACTACCTATGTACCCCTAAACCGAGGTCCCCCCACATCGCCGCCACTCGATTAAAATTTTTAACCCCTAATCTGCCGACCGCCACCTACGTTATACTTATGTACCCCTAATCTGCTGCCCCTAACACCGCCGACCCCTATATTATATTTCTTAACCCCTAACTTGCCCCCCACAACGTCGCCGCAAACTACTTAAAATAATTAACCCCTAATCTTCCGACCGCAAATCGCCGCCACCTACGTTATCCCTATGTACCCCTAATCTGCTACCCCTAACACCGCCGACCCCTATATTATATTTATTAACCCCTAATCTGCCCCCCTCAACGTCGCCGACACCTGCCTACACTTATTAACCCCTAATCTGCCGAGCGGACCTGAGCGCTACTATAATAAAGTTATTAACCCCTAACCCGCCTCACTAACCCTATCATAAATAGTATTAACCCCTAATCTGCCCTCCCTAACATCGCCGACACCTAACTTCAATTATTAACCCCTAATCTGACGACCGGAGCTCACCGCTATTCTAATAAATGTATTAACCCCTAAAGCTAAGTCTAACCCTAACACTAACACCCCCCAAAGTTAAATATAATTTTTATCTAACGAAATAAATTAACTCTTATTAAATAAATTATTCCTATTTAAAGCTAAATACTTACCTGTAAAATAAATCCTAATATAGCTACAATATAAATTATAATTATATTATAGCTATTTTAGGATTAATATTTATTTTACAGGTAACTTTGTAATTATTTTAACCAGGTACAATAGCTATTAAATAGTTAAGAACTATTTAATAGTTACCTAGTTAAAATAATAACAAAATTTACCTGTAAAATAAATCCTAACCTAAGATATAATTAAACCTAACACTACCCTATCAATAAAATAATTAAATAAACTACCTACAATTACCTACAATTAACCTAACACTACACTATCAATAAATTAATTAAACACAATTGCTACAAATAAATACAATTAAATAAACTAGCTAAAGTACAAAAAATAAAAAAGATCTAAGTTACAGAAAATAAAAAAATATTTACAAACATAATAAAAATATTACAACAATTTTAAACTAATTACACCTACTCTAAGCCCCCTAATAAAATAACAAAGCCCCCCAAAATAAAAAATTCCCTACCCTATTCTAAATTAAAAAAGTTACAAGCTCTTTTACCTTACCAGCCCTGAACAGGGCCCTTTGCGGGGCATGCCCCAAGAATTTCAGCTCTTTTTCCTGTAAAAAAAAAACATACAATACCCCCCCCCCAACATTACAACCCACCACCCACATACCCCTAATCTAACCCAAACCCCCCTTAAATAAACCTAACACTAATCCCCTGAAGATCTTCCTACCTTGTCTTCACCATCCAGGTATCACCGATCCGTCCTGGCTCCAAGATCTTCATCCAACCCAAGCGGGGGTTGGCGATCCATAATCCGGTGCTCCAAAGTCTTCCTCCTATCCGGCAAGAAGAGGACATCCGGACCGGCAAACATCTTCTCCAAGCGGCATCTTCGATCTTCTTCCATCCGGTGCGGAGCGGGTCCATCTTGAAGCAGGCGACGCGGATCCATCCTCTTCTTCCGATGTCTCCCGACTAATGACTGTTCCTTTAAGGGACGTCATCCAAGATGGCGTCCCTCGAATTCCGATTGGCTGATAGGATTCTATCAGCCAATCGGAATTAAGGTAGGAATTTTCTGATTGGCTGATGGAATCAGCCAATCAGAATCAAGTTCAATCCGATTGGCTGATCCAATCAGCCAATCAGATTGAGCTCGCATTCTATTGGCTGTTCCGATCAGCCAATAGAATGCGAGCTCAATCTGATTGGCTGATTGGATCGGCCAATCGGATTGAACTAGATTCTGATTGGCTGATTCCATCAGCCAATCAGAAAATTCCTACCTTAATTCCGATTGGCTGATAGAATCCTATCAGCCAATCGGAATTCGAGGGACGCCATCTTGGATGACGTCCCTTAAAGGAACAGTCATTAGTCGGGAGACATCGGAAGAAGAGGATGGATCCGCGTCGCCTGCTTCAAGATGGACCTGCTCCGCACCGGATGGAAGAAGATCGAAGATGCCGCTTGGAGAAGATGTTTGCCGGTCCGGATGTCCTCTTCTTGCCGGATAGGAGGAAGACTTTGGAGCACCGGATTATGGATCGCCAACCCCCGCTTGGGTTGGATGAAGATCTTGGAGCCAGGACGGATCGGTGATACCTGGATGGTGAAGACAAGGTAGGAAGATCTTCAGGGGATTAGTGTTAGGTTTATTTAAGGGGGGTTTGGGTTAGATTAGGGGTATGTGGGTGGTGGGTTGTAATGTTGGGGGGGGGTATTGTATGTTTTTTTTTACAGGCAAAAGAGCTGAAATTCTTGGGGCATGCCCCGCAAAGGGCCCTGTTCAGGGCTGGTAAGGTAAAAGAGCTTGTAACTTTTTTAATTTAGAATAGGGTAGGGAATTTTTTATTTTGGGGGGCTTTGTTATTTTATTAGGGGGCTTAGAGTAGGTGTAATTAGTTTAAAATTGTTGTAATATTTTTATTATGTTTGTAAATATTTTTTTATTTTCTGTAACTTAGTTCTTTTTTATTTTTTGTACTTTAGCTAGTTTATTTAATTGTATTTATTTGTAGCAATTGTGTTTAATTAATTTATTGATAGTGTAGTGTTAGGTTAATTGTAGGTAATTGTAGGTAGTTTATTTAATTATTTTATTGATAGGGTAGTGTTAGGTTTAATTATATCTTAGGGTAGGATTTATTTTACAGGTAAATTTGTTATTATTTTAACTAGGTAGCTATTAAATAGTTCTTAACTATTTAATAGCTATTGTACCTGGTTAAAATAATTACAAAGTTGCCTGTAAAATAAATATTAATCCTAAAATAGCTATAATATAATTATAATTTATATTGTAGCTATATTAGGATTTATTTTACAGGTAAGTATTTAGCTTTAAATAGGAATAAGTTATTTAATAAGAGTTAATTTATTTCGTTAGATAAAAATTATATTTAACTTAGGGGGGTGTTAGTGTTAGGGTTAGACTTAGCTTTAGGGGTTAATCCATTTATTAGAATAGCGGTGAGCTCCGATCGGAAGTTTAGGGGTTAATAATTGAAGTTAGGTGTCGGCGATGTTAGGGAGGGCAGATTAGGGGTTAATACTATTTATGATAGGGTTAGTGAGGCGGATTAGGGGTTAATAACTTTATTATAGTAGCGCTCAGGTCCGCTCGGCAGATTAGGGGTTAATAAGTATAGGTAGGTGTCGGCGACGTTGTGGGGGGCAGATTAGGGGTTAATAAATATAACATAGGGGTCGGCGATGTTAGGGCAGCAGATTAGGGGTACATAGGGATAACGTAGGTTGCGGCGGTGTACGGAGCGGCAGATTAGGGGTTAATAATAATATGCAGGGGTCAGCGATAGCGGGGACGGCAGATTAGGGGTTAATAAGTGTAAGGTTAGGGGTGTTTAGACTCGGGGTACATGTTAGGGTGTTAGGTGCAGACGTAGGAAGTGTTTCCCCATAGGAATCAATGGGGCTGCGTTAGGAGCTGAACGCTGCTTTTTTGCAGGTGTTAGGTTTTTTTTCAGCTCAAACAGTCCCATTGTTTCCTATGGGAGAATCGTGCACGAGCACGTTTTTGAGGCCGGCCGCGTCCGTAAGCAACTCTGGTATCGAGAGTTGCATTTGCGGTAAAAATGCTCTACGCTCCTTTTTTGGAGCCTAACGCAGCATTTGTTTTAACTCTCGATACCAGAGTTAAATTTATGGTGCGGCCAGAAAAAAGCCTGCGGAGCGTTAACAGCCCTTTTACCGCCGAACTCCAAATCTAGGCCTCAGTTTGCTCGTGCCATTGAATTGCACTTTCCTACTGCCTGCCAGCGTGTTTTCCAGGCCCAACTAGCCAATTAGTGGAACCAATCATAATTCTTGTAACAGTATATAAAAAAATAAAAATCATAATTTTTTGGACTGCCAATATTCAGCCTCCTAGTGCCATTGAATTGTATTTACCTCCTGCCTGCCAGCCTTTTGTGCCAGGCCGCCTTGCCAACTATTTACACCAATCATAATTGTTGTCACAGTATAGTTACTAATTTAAATTAAACATTTTTTGATTGTTGATCTTAATCCTGACAGCTAGATTTAGAGTTCTGCGGCCAAAAGGGTGCGTTAGCTACGCTGGCTTTTTTCCCCCCGCACCTTTTAAATAACGCTGGTATTTAGAGTTCACAGAAGGGCTGCGTTAGGCTCCAAAAAGGGAGCGTAGAGCATATTTACCGCCACTGCAACTCTCAATACCAGCCTTGCTTACGGACGCGGCCAGCTTCAAAAACGTGCTTGTGCACGATTCCCCCATAGGAAACAATGGGGCTGTTTGAGCTGAAAAAAAACCTAACACCTGCAAAAAAGCAGCGTTCAGCTCCTAACGCAGCTACATTGTTTCCTATGGGGAAACACTTCCTAAGTCTGCACCTAACATGTAGCCCGAGTCTAAACACCCCTAACCTTACTATTAACCCCTAATCTGCCGCCCCCGCTATCGCTGACCCCTGCATATTATTATTAACCCCTAATCTGCCGCTCCGTACACCGCCGCAACCTACATTATACCTATGTACCACTAATCTGCTGCCCCTAACACCGCCGACCCCTATATTATATTTATTAACCCCTAATCTGCCGCCCCCAACGTCGCCTCCACCTACCTACAATAATTAACCCCTAATCTGCCGACCGGATCTCACCGCTACTATAATAAATGTATTAACACCTAAAGCTAAGTCTAACCCCAACACCCCCTAAATTAAATAAAATTTTAATCTAACTAAATAAATTAACTCTTATTAAATAAATTAATCCAATTTAAAGCTAAATACTTACCTGTAAAATAAACCCTAATATAGCTACAATAGAAATTATAATTATATTGTAGCTATTTTAGGATTAATATTTATTTTACAGGCAACTTTGTAATTATTTTAACCAGGTACAATAGCTATTAAATAGTTAATAACTATTTAATAGTTACCTAGTTAAAATAATTACAAAATTACCTGTAAAATAAATCCTAACCTAAGTTACAATTAAACCTAACACTACACTATCAATAAATTAATTAAATACCATACCTACAAATAAATACAATGAAATAAACTAACTAAAGTACAAAAAATAAAAAAGAACTAAGTTACAAAAAATAAAAAAATATTTAGAAAAATATTACAACAATTTTAAACTAATTACACCTACTCTAAGCCCCCTAATAAAATAACAAAGACCCCCAAAATAAAAAAATGCCCTACCCTATTCTAAATTAAAAAAAGTTCAAAGATCTCTTACCTTACCAGCCCTGAAAAGGGCCCTTTGCGGGGCATGCCGCAAATAATTGAGCTGTTTTGCCTGTAAAAAAACACATACAATACCCCCCCCCAATATTACAGCCCACCACCCACATACCCCTAATCTAACCCAAACCCCCCTTAAATAAACCTAACACTAAGCCCCTGAAGATCTTCCTACCTTATCTTCACCTCGCCGGGTATCACACCGATCCGTCCTGGCTCTGATGTCTTGATCCAAGCCCAAGCGGGGGGCTGAAGATGTCCATGATCCGACTGAAGTCTTCTATCAATCGGCATCTTCAATCTAATTTCTTCCGGATCCATGTTCATCACGCCGACGCGGAACATCCATCTTCACCGACGACTTCCCGAATAATGACGGTTCCTTTAAGGGACGTCATCCAAGATGGCGTCCCTCGAATTCCGATTGGCTGACAGGATTCTATCAGCCAATCGGAATTAAGGTAGGAAAATTCTGATTGGCTGATGGAATCAGCCAATCAGAATCAAGTTCAATCCGATTGGCTGATCCGATCAGCCTATCAGATTGAGCTCTCATTCTATTGGCTGATCGGATCAGCCAATCGGATTGATCTTGATTCTGATTGGCTGATTCCATCAGCCAATCAGAATTTTCCTACCTTAATTCTGATTGGCTGATAGAATCCTATCAGCCAATAGGAATTCGAGGGATGCCATCTTGGATGACATCCCTTAAAGGAACTGTCATTCATCGGGAAGTCGTCGGTGAAGATGGATGTTCCGCGTCGGCGGGATGAACATGGATCCGGAAGAAAGAAGATTGAAGATGCCGCTTGATAGAAGACTTCAGCCGGATCATGGACCTCTTCAGCTCCCGCTTGGATGAAGACTTCAGCCGGATCATGGACATCTTCAGCCCCCCGCTTGGGCTTGGATCAAGACATCGGAGCCAGGACGGATCGGTGTGATACCTGGCGAGGTGAAGATAAGGTAGGAAGATCTTCAGGGGCTTAGTGTTAGGTTTATTTAAGGGGGGTTTGGGTTAGATTAGGGGTATGTGGGTGGTGGGTTGTAATGTTGGGGGGGGTATTGTATGTGTTTTTTTTACAGGCAAAAGAGCTGAATTCTTTGGGGCATGCCCCGCAAAGGGCCCTTTTCAGGGCTGGTAAGGTAAAAGAGCTTTGAACTTTTTTAATTTAGAATAGGGTAGGGCATTTTTTTATTTTGGGGGGCTTTGTTATTTTATTAGGGGGCTTAGAGTAGGTGTAATTAGTTTAAAATTGTTGTAATATTTTTCTAATGTTTGTAAATATTTTTTTATTTTTTTTAACTTAGTTCTTTTTTATTTTTTTGTACTTTAGTTAGTTTATTTAATTGTATTTATTTGTAGGTATTGTATTTAATTAATTTATTGATAGTGTAGTGTTAGGTTTAATTGTAGATAATTGTAGGTATTTTATTTGATTAATTTATTGATAGTGTAGTGTTAGGTTTAATTGTAACTTAGGTTAGGATTTATTTTACAGGTAATTTTGTAATTATTTTAACTAGGTAACTATTAAATAGTTATTAACTATTTAATAGCTATTGTACCTGGCTAATATGATTACAAAGTTGCCTGTAAAATAAATATTAATCCTAAAATAGCTACAATATAATTATAATTTATATTGTAGCTATATTAGGGTTTATTTTACAGGTAAGTATTTAGCTTTAAATAGGAATAAGTTATTTAATAAGAGTTAATTTATTTTGTTAGATTTAAATTATATTTAAGTTAGGGGGTGTTAGGGTTAGAGTTAGACTTAGCTTTAGGGGTTAATACATTTATTATAGTAGCGGTGTGGTCCGGTCGGCAGATTAGGGGTTAATTATTGTAGGTAGGTGGAGGCGACGTTGGGGGCGGCAGATTAGGGGTTAATAAATATAATATAGGGGTCGGCTGTGTTAGGGGCAGCAGATTAGGGGTACATAGGGATAATGTAGGTTGCGGCGGTGTACGGAGCGGCAGATTAGGGGTTAAAAAATATGCAGGTGTCAGCGATAGTGGGGGCGGCAGATTAGGGGTTAATAAATATAATATAGGGGTCGGCGATGTTAGGAGCAGCAGATTAGGGGTACATAGGGATAACGTAGCTGGCGGCGGTGTACGGAGCGGCAGATTAGGGGTTAAACATTTTTAATAGAGTGGCGCCGATGTGGGGGGACCTCGGTTTAGGGGTACATAGGTAGTTTATGGGTGTTAGTGTACTTTAGAGCACAGTAGTTAAGAGCTTTATAAACCGGCGTTAGCCCAGAAAGCTCTTAACTCCTGTTTTTTTTCTGCGGCTGGAGTTTTGTCGTTAGATTTCTAACGCTCACTTCAGCCACGACTCTAAATACCGGCGTTAGAAAGATCCCATTGAAAAGATAGGATACGCAAATGGTGTAGGGGGATCTGCGGTATGGAAAAGTCGCGGCTGCAAAGTGAGCGTTAGACCCTCACCTGACTGACTCCAAATACCAGCGGGCGGTAAAAACCAGCATTAGGAGCCTCTAACGCTGGTTTTGACGGCTGCCGCCCAACTCTAAATCTAGGCCTCAGTTTGTTCGTGCCATTGAATTGCACTTTTCTACTGCCTTCCAAGCCTGTGTGCCAGGCCTACTTTCAAAATATTTACACCAATCATATTTGTTGTCACAGTATTCTTAATAATTAAAAATTAAATTTTTTGGTAATAGTTGTTCTGAATCCTCAGTTTGCTCGTGCCATTGAATTGCACTTTCCTCCTGCCTTGCAGCCTGCTGTGTGCCAGGCCCACCTAGCCAATTATTGCCCGCAATCATATTTCTTTTAACAAAATTGCAAAAATTGTCAATCATCACTGTTTTGACTGTCAGTAATCAGTCTCCTAGTGTCCTTGAATTGCATTTACCTCCTGCCTGCCAGCCTTTTGTGCCAGGCCGTCTTGCCAACTATGTAGACCAATCATAATTGTTGTCACAGTATAGTTACTAATTAAAAGTTTTTTGATTGTTGATCTTAATCCTCAGTTTGCTCATGCCATTGAATTGCACTTTTCTACTGACTTCCAAGCCTGTGTGCCGGGCCTACTTTCAAAATATTTACACCAATCATATTTGTTGTCACAGTATTCTTAATAATTAAAAATTAACATTTTTTGTAATAGTTGTTCTGAATCCTCAGTTTGCTCGTGCCATTGAATTGCACTTTCCTCCTGCCTTGCAGCCTGCTGTGTACCAGGCCCACCTAGCCAATTATTGCCCGCAATCATATTTCTTTTAACAGTATTGCAAAAATTGTCAATCATCACTGTTTTGACTTTCAGTATTCAGTCTCCTAGTGTCCTTGAATTGCATTTACCTCCTGCCTGCCAGCCTTTTGTGCCAGGCCGTCTTGCCAACTATTTACACCAATCATAATTGTTGTCACAGTATAGTTACTAATTAAAATTAAAAAAAAATTGATTGTTGATCTTAATCCTCAGTTTGCTCGTGCCATTGAATTGCACTTTTCTACTGCCTTCCAAGCCTGTGTGCCAGGCCTATTTTCAAAATATTTACACCAATCATATTTGTTGTCACAGTATTCTTAATAATTAAAAATTAAAATTTTTGGTAATAGTTGTTCTGAATCCTCAGTTTGTTCGTGCCATTGAATTGCACTTTCCTCCTGCCTTGCAGCCTGCTGTGTGCCAGGCCCACCTAGCCAATTATTGCCAGCAATCATATTTCTTTTAACAGTATTGCAAAAATTGTCAATCATCACTGTTTTGACTGTCAGTATTCAGTCTCCTAGTGTCCTTGAATTGCATTTACCTCCTGCCTGCCAGCCTTTTGTGCCAGGCCGTTTTGCCAACTATTTACACCAATCATAATTGGTGTCACAGTATAGTTACTAATTAAAATTAAAAAAATTTTGATTGTTGATCTTAATTCTCAGTTTGCTCGTGCCATTGAATTGCACTTGTCTACTGCCTTCCAAGCCTGTGTGCCAGGCCTACTTTCAAAATATTTACACCAATCATATTTGTTGTCACAGTATTCTTAATAATTAAAAATTTAAATTTTTGGTAATAGTTGTTCTGAATCCTCAGTTTGCTCGTGCCATTGAATTGCACTTTCCTCCTGCCTTGCAGCCTGCTGTGTGCCAGACCCACCTAGCCAATTATTGCCCGCAATCATATTTCTTTTAACAGTATTGCAAAAATTGTCAATCATCACTGTTTTGACTGTCAGTATTCAGTCTCCTAGTGTCCTTGAATTGCATTTACCTCCTGCCTGCCAGCCTTCTGTGCCAGGCCGTCTTGCAAACTATTTACACCAATCATAATTGTTGTCACAGTATAGTTACTAATTAAAATTAAAAAAAATTTGATTGTTGATCTTAATCCTCAGTTTGCTCGTGCCATTGAATTGCACTTTTCTACTGCTTTCCAAACCTGTGTGCCAGGCCTACTTTCAAAATATTTACACCAATCATATTTGTTGTCACAGTATTCTTAATAATTAAAAATTTAAATTTTTGGTAATAGTTTTTCTGAATCCTCAGTTTGCTCATGCCATTGAATTGCACTTTCCTCCTGCCTTGCAGCCTGCTGTGTGCCAGGCCCACCTAGCCAATTATTGCCAGCAATCATATTTCTTTTAACAGTATTGCAAAAATTGTCAATTATCACTGTTTTGACTGTCAGTATTCAGTCTCCTAGTGTCCTTGAATTGCATTTACCTCCTGCCTGCCAGCCTTTTGTGGCAGACCGTCTTGCCAACTATTTACACCAATCATAATTGTTGTCACAGTATAGTTACTAATTAAAATTAAAAGTTTTTTGATTGTTGATCTTAACCCCTTAATGACCACAGCACTTTTCCATTTTCTGTCCGTTTGGGACCAAGGCTATTTTTACATTTCTGCGGTGTTTGTGTTTAGCTGTAATTTTCCTCTTACTCATTTACTGTACCCACACATATTATATACCGTTTTTCTCGCCATTAAATGGACTTTCTAAAGATACCATTATTTTCATCAAATCTTATAATTTACTATAAAAAAAATTATAAAATATGAGGAAAAAATTGAAAAAAACACACTTTTTCTAACTTTGACCCCCAAAATCTGTTACACATCTACAACCACCAAAAAACACCCGTGCTAAATAGTTTCTAAATTTTGTCCTGAGTTTAGAAATACCCAATGTTTACATGTTCTTTGCTTTTTTTGTAAGTTATAGGGCAATAAGTACAAGTAGCACTTTGCTATTTCCAAACCATTATTTTTCAAAATTAGCGCTAGTTACATTAGAACACTAATATCTTTCAGGAATCTCTGAATATCCATGTATATATTTTTTTTTAGTAGATATCCCAAAGTATTCATCTAGGCCCATTTTGGTATATTTCATGCCACCATTTCACTGCCAAATGCGATTAAATACAAAAAATTGTTCACTTTTTTACTAATTTTTTCACAAACTTTTGGTTTCTCACTGAAATTATTTACAAACAGCTTCTGCAATTATGGCACAGATGGTTGTAAATTCTTCTCTGGGATCCCCTTTGTTCAGAAATAGCAGACATATATGGCTTTGGTGTTGCTTTTTAGTAATTAGAAGGCTGCTAAATGCCACTGCGCACTACACGTGTATTATGGCCAGCAGTGAAGGGGTTAATTATGGAGCATGTAGGGAACTTTTAGGGATAATTTTAGCTTTAGTGTAGTGTAGTAGACAACCCCAAGTATTGATCTAGGCCAATTTTGGTATATTTCATGCCACCATTTCACCGCCAAATGCGATCAAATTAAAAAAAAAATTAAATTTTTCACAATTTTAGGTTTCTCACTGAAATTATTTACAAACAGCTTGTGCAATTATGGCACAAATGGTTGTAAATGCTTCTCTGGGATCCCCTTTGTTCAGAAATAGCAGACATATATGGCTTTGGCGTTGCTTTTTGGTAATTATAAGGCCGCTAAATGCCGCTGCGCATCACACGAGTATTATGGCTAGCAGTGAAGGGGTTAATTAGGTAGCTTGTAGGGAGTTTGCAGGGTTAATTTTAGCTTTAGTGTAGAGATCAGCCTCCCACCTGACACATCACACCCCCTGATCCCTCCCAAACAGCTCTCTTCCATCCCCAAACCAACAATTGTCCCCGCCATCTTAAGTACTGGCAGAAAGTCTGCCAGTACTAAAATAAAAGCTATCTTTTATTTTTTTTTATTTTTTTTTGAGCATATTTACATATGCTGCTATGTAGGATCCCCCCTTAGCCCCCAACCTCCCTGATCCCCCCCCCCAAACAGCTCTCTAACCCCCCCCCCCCTGCCTTATTGAGCGCCATATTGGGTACTGGCAGCTGTCTGCCAGTACCCAGTTTCAAATTAAAAACGTTTTGGTTTATTTTTAATAAAAAAAAAAAAATATTTTCTGTAGTGTAGCTGCCCCCCCACAACCCCCAACCCCCAACCCTCTCCCAGATTACTAATTTTATTTATTTATCCCACTGAGTCTCTCCCACTGAGTCCTTTAACACTGAGTATTTGTTCCATAGTGTAGGGTTCCCACCTGCACACGCGCGCACCCACCCTCGTGCACGCGCACGCGCGCGCATTCTGGCACGCACCCCACACGCGATCCTGCCCCCCTCCTCCATTGATCGCCGCCCACCCGCCTCCCTTGGTAAGCTCCCACCCACCAACGAATACTGCGATCAATGGCCGATGCAGAGAGGGCCACAGAGTGGCTCTCTCTGCATCGGACTGCTCAAAACTGTTATTGCAGGATGCCTCAATATCGAGGCATCACTGCAATAACATGAAAGCGGCTGGAAGCGATCAGGATCGCTTCCAGGGCTTTCAAAGACCAACGACGTACGGGGTACGTCCTTGGTCATTAACTGCATTTTTTTGCAGGACGTACCCCATACGTCGTTGGTCGTTAAGGGGTTAATCCTCAGTTTGCTCGTGCCATTGAATTGCACTTTTCTCCTGCCTGCCAGCCTGTGTGCCAGGCCCAACTATCCAATTAGTGCCAGCAATCATATTTCTTTTAACAGTATTTTAAAATTTGTCAATCATCACTGTTTTGACTGTTAGTGCCCTTGAATTGCATTTTCCTCCTGCCTGCCTGCCTGTGTGCCAGTCCCAACTAGCCAATTAGTGCCAACAATCATATTTATTGTAACAGTATTGGAATTTTTGTTAATCATAACTGTTTTGACTGTGATTCTTCAGTCTCCTAGTGCCATTGAATTGCAGTTTCCTTTCTCCCAGCGTGTGTGCCCATTTGCCAACTAGTGCCAAACAATCATATTTGTTGTCACAGTACTTTTAATATTTTAAAAAATTAACAATGTGATTTTTAAAACATCTGTCTTTTTTGTTGTTGTCAGTCTCACAGCGTATACTGTGCCCACTTTCACAGTGCCACCACTCAATTGGTGTAATAGTATTGTTAGTGTCCATTTTAAAAAAAATGACAGGCAGAGGCAGGCCACCCCGCAGGTTCTGTGGTCGTGGTCGTGGTGCTGTGATTCCTTTAGACCCTACAAATATGCACATTGTTCAGACGCCGGGTGCCAGGGGGGACGCAAAAAGTTCTGAGGAGGACCTAGTTGAATGGCTAACACAGGACACCCAATCTTCTTCAGCTTCCGCTGCTAGTCCTCCTAACCTTGACGCACCATCTACATCCAGCTGTGCTTTGGGCAGGTCTCAAGTGACCAGTGCCACAACCCCGCCTGTCGCCACCACCAACACTAGCACCACAGCCGCTTCACTTGATCTGTCACAGGAGTTATTGACACATCATTTGGAAGAAATGAGTGATGCGCAACCATCATTGACAGAGGATGTAGATAATAGTGATCAGTCTCAGCATTACCGACATGGAGGTATGGTGTGATGATGATGTTGTACCCGCTGCTGCTTCCTTTCTTGATGTGTCAGATACAAGTGAAGCGGTTGATGATGATGTGTCGGTGGATGTCACGTGGGTGCCTGCTAGAAGAGAAGAAGAAGAGGGGGAAAGTTCAGATGGGGAGACAGAGAGGAGGAGGAGATGATTTGGAAGCATGGGGAGGTCGTCTCAAGGAGCTAGTGGCACAGTCAGACAGCATGCATCGGCACCCGGGGTCAGCCAGACAGCATGCCGACGCCCATCAATGCATGCTGTTGCCACCACTAGAATGCCGTCATCGCAGAGCTCAGCAGTGTGGCATTTGTTTTGTGTGTCTGCCTCTGACAACAGCGATGCCATTTGCATCCTGTGCCAAAAGAAACTGAGTCGTGGGAAGTCCAACAGCCACCTAGGTACAACTGCTTTGCGAAGGCACATGGTCTCCCATCACAAAGGCCGATGGGAAGAACACATGAGTAGAAGCAGCACACAAAGTGAAAGCCGCCCTCCTCCTCCTGCTCCAGCATCTTCAGCCACGTCAACCAGTGTTGTCCTCCTTGCCCCCTCTCAACCATACTCCACTCAGTCTCTCTTACGTAGCAGTTCCTGGTCATCTGCCCACAGTCAGCTGTCTGTCAAGGACATGTTTGAGCGTAAGAAGCCAATTTCTCAAAGTCACCCCCTTGCCCGGCGTCTGACAGCTGGCTTGTCTGAACTCTTAGCCCGCCAGCTTTTACCATACAAGCTGGTGGAGTCTGATGCTTTAAAAAAATTTGTATCTATTGGGACACCGCAGTGGAAGGTACCTGGCAGAAATTTCTTTTCACAAAAGGCAATCCCAAACCTGTACTCTGTTGTCGAAAGGAAGTTATGGCATGTCTGGCACACAGCGTTGGGGCAAGGGTCCATATGACCACGGATAGCTGGTCTGCAAAGCATGGTCAGGGCAGGTATATCACCTACACTGCACATTGGGTAAACCTGCTGACTTCTGACAAGCATGGAATGCGTGGCTCTGCAGAAGAGTTGGTGACACCGCCACGACTTGCAGGCAGGCCTGCTGCTACCTCCTCTACTCCTCCTACTCCATCCTCTTCCATAACCTCTTCCTCAGCTGAGTCTTCTTCAACTTCTGCGTCTTGCTCCACATCAACGGCACCCCCCCCCCCCAGCTCCCCAGGTACTATGCTACATCCTGGGTATGGCAGTGTCACGCCGTCTTGGGGTTGACTTGCCTGAAAGCACTCCTGACCAACCTGAACGCACAGGTGGATCAGTGGCTGACTCCGCACCAACTGGAGATTGGCAAGGTTGTTTCTGACAATGGAAGTAATTTGGTGGCGGCATTGAAATTGGGCAAGTTGACACATGTGCCGTGCATGGCACATGTGTGTAATCTAATTGTACAACGATTTGTCCATAAGTACCCAGGCTTACAGGGCGTCCTGAAGCAGGCCAGGAAGGTGTGTGGCAATTTCAGGTGTTCCTACATGGCGAAGGCACACTTGTCCGATATCCAGCGTCGAAACAACCTGCCAGTGAGGCGCTTGATTTGCGACAGCCCGACACGGTGGAATTCAACACTCCTAATGTTTGACCGCCTGCTACAACAAGAAAAAGCTGTTAATGAGTATTTGTATGACCAGGGTGCTAGGACAGCCTCTGGGGAGCTGGGGATATTTTTGCCAAATTACTGGACGCTCATGCGCAATGCCTGTAGGCTCATGCGTCCTTTTGAGGAGGTGACAAACCTTGTCAGTCACACCAAAGGCACCATCAGCGACATCATACCATTTGTTTTCTTCCTGGAGCGTGCCCTGGAGAGTGCTGGATCAGGCAGTAGATGAGCGTGAAGAGGAAGAGTTGTGGTGTCCATCACCCCCACAAACAGCCTTATCAGCATCGCTTGCTGGACCTGCGGCAACGCAGGAAGAGGATTGTGAGGAAGAGGAGTCAGAGGAGGAATGTGGCTTTGAGGAGGAGGAGGAGGAGGAGGAGGAGGAGGAGGAGGAGGAGGAAGACCGAGCACAACAGGCATCCCAGGGTGCTCGTTGTTGTCACCTCTCTGGTACCCGTGGTGTTGTACGTGGCTGGGGGGAAGATACCCTCAGTGAGATCAGTGAGGAGGAGGAGGAGGAACGGGACATGATTAGCTCAACATCCAACATTGTTCAAATGGGTTCTTTCTTGCTGTCGTGCCTGTTGAGGGACCCTCGTATAACAAAGCTGAAGGAGAACGACCTGTACTGGGTGTCCATGCTCCTCGACCCCCGGTATAAGCATAAAGTGCCTGAAATGTTACCAAATTCCCGCAAGTCGGAAAGGATGGAGCATTTTAACAATAAATTAAAAACTATGCTTTACACAGCGTATAAGGGTGATGTCACAGCACCACGGGAATGTAACAGGGGAAGAGATGAAATTAATCCTCCTCCTCCCACGACCACGGCGGCAAGGACAGGACGCTTTCCTGACATCTTGTTGATGGAGGACATGCGTACCTTTTTAACTCCCATGCACCATCAGAGCCTTTCGGGATCCAGCCTTAGAGAAAGACTCAACCGACAGGTAGCAGACTACCTAGCTTTAACTGCAGATCTCGACACTCTCAGGAGCGATGGACCCCTTGACTACTGGGTGTGCAGGCTGGACTTGTGGCCTGAGCTATCCCAATTTGCAATGGAACTTCTGGCCTGCCCCGCTTCAAGTGTCCTGTCCGAAAGGACTTTCAGTGCAGCAGGAGGTTTTGTCACTGAGAAGAGAAGTCGCCTAGGTCAAAAAAGCCTCGACTATCTCACTTTTATAAAAATGAATGAGGGCTGGATCCCGAAGGGACTGACATTGGGTGATACATTTGAATAAAAAAGGCCTGATGATGAGATGAGCTGGCTTGGACTACAACTGGTACACAGGCTGGCCTTTTTTTTGTTATAAAGCCGGAGGACTTGCTTGACTTATCCGCCAACAACTAGTGTTCAAGCCACAAGCTTTTAGGGCACTTTATAAATGTTTTACAAACATCAATTTTTCTGGCTGCTGCTACAGCAGTTGCTACAACAATACCCAAATTTTTCAGTCATTTGTACATTCCTAATTTTTCTGGCCTCTGCTGCTGCTCTGTGGGTACAAAACTCAAATTAAAAAAATAAGGCACATAACAGTGATTAAACTGTTACGAATAGTACAACTTAGCACACCACTCATATCTGATGGACCATTAAATTGAACGCAAATTGCCACAAATTTGAAGGAGGAGGACCAACCAAGCATCTTTATCCGTCTCTTGGTTGCTCTAAATTATCTCTGTGTTCCATCTATGCCATACCTGTACTCTATTGTGCAAAAGGGTGGCATATGTGGTGTTTCATGCTGTTGTGCCTGTTGCGGGTCGTGGCCCATGGTATAAAAAAGCTGAAGGAGAACGACCTGTAATGGGTGCCCCAGCAAATTTTTAGAAAAATGTTCCTCTCAATTATCTCCCGGTTTCTAAAATGGATGCCATACCTGTACTCGCTTGTGCAAAAGGATGGCATATGTGGTGGTGTTTCCTGCAGTTGTTTCTGTTGAGGGTGCTGGACCCTCTTATAAAAAGGCTGAAGGAGAATGACCTGGAGTGGGTGACCAAGCATGGTTTTTGGGGCAATTTCACTTTTCCAAACAATTATCTGTGGTTTTCTAAAATCAATGCCGTACCAGTACTCTATTGTTCAAAAGGATGCCATATGTTCTCTTTCCTGCTGGTATTTTGTTTGAGGGTCCTGGACCCTCTTATAAAAAGGCCTAAGGAGAAAGAGGTGTACTGGGTGTCCACTCAATTTTTTTTTCTATTTCACATTTGCCCAAAATTATCTCTGGGTTTGTAAAATCAATGCTGTACTTGTACTCTATTGTTCAAAAGGATGCCATATGTCCTCTTTCCTGCTGGTGTTTTGTTTGAGGGTCCTGGACCCTCTTATAAAAAGGCCTAAGGAGGAAGAAGTGTACTGGGTGTCCATCGAATCATTTGTTTGATTCAAATTCCCGGTTGCAACAAATTATCTCCAAGTTTCTAAAATCAATGCCTTTCCTGTAATCTAATTTTCAAAAGGATGCCATATGTCCTCAAGATTATGACTTTGCACACTGCCATTTTCCATGCAGCATTTTGACATGTCGTGTGATATGACTAGAAGAATGGTATGTTTTGAATCTGCTGAGCATAATAATAAAAAAAAAAATTAAATTTAACTTGAGTTACTAACTGAAGCATGACTTCAGGAGTCAGGCGTGGTCCTAGGTAGTGGTTGTTAGCAGATTCTTTTCAATGCAAATTGCAATTGCCACAGCGTACATAAAATGTGCGTCACCAGTCTCCAAATCTTACCTTTTTAATGCCAATTGATATTGCCACAGCTGGAACAGTAAATAACATGTGCGTCACCACAGTCTCCAAAGCTGTTGTCAGATGTATACAAAAACACTGATAAAATATTCCTTTCGGGGCACAAAGAGATGGCTACAGGAACACTCCAGGAACTTCCCAAGAGTTGCTGTCTTGTGTTTCTGGTGATGTTGGAGACATCTGGGTAGTGTACAGGGAGGCCCAAAATCCTCTCCATCTCTGTGCACCACAGGACAGGACATCCTTGTCATCCATAAGCACAGGAAATTGCTGGCATTTTCCGTGCTTCAAGAAGTTCAGCTTTTGTGGTGATAGTACAGAATTTAATAAACTTTGGTTTCCTACCATACTCAAGACAATCTTGTAGTTCAAGCTTCGGACTTGCTGTGGGAAACAGTGGCCTGTCCATACCTGGACCCTCTTATAAAAAGGCCTAAGGAGAAAGAGGTGTACTGGGTGTCCACTCAATTTTTTTTTCTATTTCACATTTGCCCAAAATTATCTCTGGGTTTGTAAAATCAATGCTGTACCTGTACTCTATTGTTCAAAAGGATGCCATATGTCCTCTTTCCTGCTGGTGTTTTGTTTGAGGGTCCTGGACCCTCTTATAAAAAGGCCTAAGGAGAAAGAAGTGTACTGGGTGTCCATCAAATCATTTGTTTGATTCAAATTCCCGGTTGCAACAAATTATCTCCAAGTTTCTAAAATCAATGCCTTTCCTGTAATCTAATTTTCAAAAGGATGCCATATGTCCTCTTTCCTGCTGCTGGTTTTGTTGAGGGTCCTGGAGCCTCTGCTAAAAAGGCCTAAGGATAAATAAGTGTACTGGCTGTCTAATCAATGTTCTTTTAGATTTCCCGGTTGCAACTAATTATCTCTGTGTTTCTAAAATCAATGCCTTTCCTGTAATCTATTATTCAAAAGGATGCCATATGTCCTCTTTCATGCTGTTGTTTCTGTTGAGGCTCCGGGAGCCTCTTATAAAAAGGCCTAAGGATAAAGAAGTGTACTGGGTGTCCAATCAATGTTTTTTTCTATTTCCCGGTTCATATAAATGATCTCTGGGATTCTAAAATCAATGCCTTAACTGTAATCAATTGTTCACAAGGATGCCATATGTCCTCTTTCGTGCTGTTGTTTCTGTTGAGGGTCCTGGAGCCTCTGCTAAAAAGGCCTAAGGATAAATATGTGTATTGGGTGTCTAATCAATGTTTTTTTCTATTTCCCGGTTGCAACTAATTATCTCTGGGTTTCTAAAATCAATGCCTTTCCTGTAATCTATTATTCAAAAGGATGCCATATGTCCTCTTTCATGCTGTTGTTTCGGTTGAGGCTCCGGGACCCTCTTATAAAAAGGCCTAAGGATAAATAAGTGTACTGGGTGTGTAATCAATGTTTTTTTCTATTTCCCGGTTGCAACTAATTATCTCTGGGTTTCTGAAATCAATGCCTTTCCTGTAATCTATTATTCAAAAGGATGCCATATGTCCTCTTTCATGCTGTTGTTTCGGTTGAGGCTCCGGGAGCCTCTTATAAAAAGGCCTAAGGATAAAGAAGTGTACTGGGTGTCCAATCAATGTTTTTTTCTATTTCCCGGTTCATATAAAAAATCTCTGGGATTCTAAAATCAATGCCTTAACTGTAAACAATTGTTCACAAGGATGCCATATGTCCTCTTTCATGCTGTTGTTTCTGTTGAGGCTCCGGGACCCTCTTATAAAAAGGCCTAAGGATAAAGAAGTGTACTGGGTGTCCAGTCAATGTTTTTTTCTATTTCCCGGGTCATATAAATAATCTCTGGGATTCTAAAATCAATGCCTTAACTGTAATCAATTGTTCACAAGGATGCCATATGTCCTCTTTCATGCTGTTGTTTCTGTTGAGGCTCCGGGACCTTCTTATAAAAAGGCCTAAGGATAAAGAAGTGTGCTGGGTGTCCAATCAATGTTTTTTTTTATTTCACAGTTGCAAAAAAATTATCTATGGCTTTCTAAAATCTATGCCTTACCTGTCATCTATTGTTCAAAAGGATGCCATATGTCCTCTTTCCTGCTGTTGTTTTTGTTGGGGGTCCGGAACACTATTCTAAAAAGGCCGAAGAAGAACGACCTGTACTGTACTGGGTGTCCAATCATATTTTTGTTTTTAATTTCACGGTTCATAATAAATATCGTTGTGTAACTAAAATCAATGCCATACCTGTACTCTGTTGTTCAAAAGGATGGCATATGTGGTGTTTCATTCTGTTGTGGTTGTTGAGGGTCGTGGCCGTGGGACAGCGTATAAAACGGCTGAAGGAGAACAACCTGTACAGCCTTGCCCCTCTTTTTAGGCAGGCCAGCTCTTTGCATACATGCCCACAGTCTCTGTAACGCATGCCTCTTTTAGGGAGAGGTGCAGCCATAATGCAGGGTCAGAACCTCTGCCTGCAACTGTTATACTCGATTTTGCGAAAGTAAGTAACCTTACCATGGTTCCCTGCACGCACGTATTGTTGTGATATTTTGGTGAGGGTAATCATGATGGCCATGTAGACCACCACCGAGAGTCCTGGAAGTAACAGGGATGAGATGAAAGTGCTAAGAATAGTACTACTTGAAACAACCGAGTTAGCCATGGGTGTTAATCCAAGACCGCTTGGCTTTATTTTTGTTTTGGGTGCGGCTAATCATGCAGGCCATATAGAGCTGCCACCATTCGGTGTTGTAACAGGTATTAAACTGCAAAGAACAGTACTACTTAACACAACCTACTTACCATGGGTCCCAGAGCATATGTTTGGTTATTATATTTTGTAAGGGTAATCATGCAGACCATATAGACCTCCACCGATAGGGTGAGTATGAGTAACAGCTATTAAAATGCTAAGGACATTACTAATAAACACAACATAGTTACCATGGGTCGCAGACCAAGAGCAGATGTCTTATTATTATATTTTGCATGGGTAATCATCCAGGCTGTATAATAACTGTACTATCAAAATACAGCCAATGAAGGGCCTATGAAGACTGAGCAAAGGTTGGATTGTAGTATTTTGTTCGGCTAATCATGATGGCCATGTAGACCACCCGTAACAGGGATGAAAGTGCTAAGAATAGTACTAATTGAAACAACCGAGTTAGCCATGGGTGTTAGTCTAAGACCACTCTGCTTTTTTTTGGGTTTGGGTGCAGCTAATCATGAAGGCCAGATAGACCTGCCACCATTTGGTGTTGTAACAGGTATTAAACTGCAAAGAACAGTACTACTTAACACAACCTACTTACCATGGGTCCCAGAGCATATGCTTGGTTATTATATTTTGTAAGGGTAATCATGCAGACCATATAGACCTCCACCGATAGGGTGAGTATGAGTAACAGCTATTAAAATGCTAAGGACATTACTAATTAACACAACATAGTTACCATGGGTCGCAGACCAAGAGCAGATGTCTTATTATTATATTTTGCATGGGTAATCATCCAGGCCGTATAGACCTCACCAAATAGGGGGAGTTACAGAGATTAAAGTGCTAAGAATGGTAGTACTTAAAACACAACCTAGTTAAAATAGGTACCAGACCGCATGTCTTATTATTATATTTTTTCAGGGTAATCAGGCAGGCCATATAGACCACCCCCGATAGGGGGGGGGGGGGTAACAGGGATTAAAGTGCTAAGAAAAGTACTAATTAACACATGCTAGTTATCATGGGTCCAACACTGTGTGTCTTGATGTTATACTTTGTCAGGGTAATCATGCAGGCCATATAGACGTCCCTTGATAGGGGGAGTAACAGGGATTACAGTTATAAGAATAGTACTAATTAAACACAACCTAATTACCATGGGTCCAAGACCAGATGTTTTATTATTATACTTTGTCAGGTTAATCATGCAGGCCATATAGAGCTCCAACAAAAGGGGGGGTAAGAGGGATTCAAGTGATAAGAAAAGTTTTACTTAACACAACAAAATTACCATGGGTCCCAGACCGCGTGTCTTGTTGTTATACTTTGTCAGGGTAATCATAACCGCCATATAGACCTCCACCAATAGGGGGAGTTACAGGGCTGAAAGTGCGAAGAATAGTACTACTTAACACAACCTAGTTGGGTCCAAGAACGCATGTTTAATTATTAGACTTTATCAGGGTAATTATATATCTAACAAATCTATCTATTTCTATCAATTCTATCTAACTATCAATCTATGTATATCTATCTATCCTATCTATCAATCTATCTTCTGTCCTGGATGTTTTGAGACAGCCACTTGTGTTTCTGACAAATTTGAAGTAGGAGGACAGAACAATCATCTTCTTCCATCTCCCGGTTCCACAAATGAAGGCCATATAGACCTCATCTGATAGGGGGAGTAACAGGTTGTAGTAAAATGTTAAGAATAGTACTACTTAACACACCACGGGTCACAGACCACATGTCTTATTGTTATACTCTGTCAGGGAAATTATATATATTTCAAATCCATTTATTTATATATCAAATCGATCGAACTATCAAACGTATCGATCAAATGTAGATTGCATCTATTGATCGATGTAATTTGTATCTATAAAATGTATATTACATATTTTGGTTGATGTCATTCGTATCTATAAAATGTATATTCCATCTTTGATTCGATAACATTCGTATCTATCAAATGTATATTGCATCTATTGATCGATGTAATTCGTATCGATCAAATGTATATTGCATCTATTGAGCTATGTACAGTGTATCGATCATATGTATATTGCATCGATTGAGCTATGTAATCTATGTATCTATCTATCAAATCTATCTATCTCGTGGTTGTGCAAGTGGACTGTTTGTGGTTGATTGCGTTGCGTAACACTTGGAGTTTGCTCTGTCACTGTGATGCGGCCGTAACCCTTACACTACCTGATAGATATGACATCATAACTGATGTTTTAAAGCACGTTATTGCAAACAATTTGGGAATGTTAGTTGATTTAGGCCTATTATGGGTTAAAAGCAGACTCTGCATAAAATATGTAATTTTCCATGGGAGTTTTGCCATGGATCCCCCTCCAGCATGCCACAGTCCAGGTGTTAGTACCCTTGAAACAACTTTTCCATCACTATTGTGGCCAGAAAGAGTCCTTGTAGGTTTTAAAGTTCGCCTGCCTATTGAAGTCAATGGCGGTTCGCGAACAATACCGGAAGTTCGAGTCCGCCGTTCGCGAACCGAAAATTTTAGGTTTGCGACATCACTAGTAATGGATTCCCAGTCTGTCTATGTAATTTCAATGGTAATTTATCTCACTACTCAGCAATTGCATGATGATAAAAGATTATACTGCTTGGAGATAAATTGTAGTGCAGACTTCACAGGGGCTGAACCTGAAAGCCTTGATAGAATGAGATACGCCTCCCATAAATCTCTCCGCTCAAATTAGATAATCTAAAATTATCCTTCAACACTGCTAGATCTTTGTCATACTTACACTTTATGTTTTGTATTTAATATTACTTTACACTTCAGATTGGGTCATTTAAGTATTATTACATTTATGGTTTGCACTTTTTCTTTTGTATGTTTTCATATTAAGATTTAGATACAGCAGGGATTTTACAAATTATGATTATGTTTTAAAAGTTTCTGTGTATCTGTTGCAAATTACATGGCACTTTGTATTTTCTCTATTGTAAAACAAAACACACTTTCAAAAAGTGGGAGGGACAAGGGAGTTCCCAGGGCTGAACAGGGGAGTTTCCAGGGTATGTCTGACATTCCATCACAATTCTCAGGAAATGCTGTAAGAAGTTTACAACAGCATGTGTCACTGAATTATCTCGCCAGCTGTATGTAGATGAAGTTTGCTCAAAGTTAACACAAAACATTTTTTAACGGACAGAAAAGTAATATATACTAAACTAGTGGCAAAAACATGATAACATGCAGTAAAAATTTTAATTTGTATTTGCTGCAAACTGAGACTTTATATTCGTCCCATGTGTTCTCCTGCTAACTTTTCTCGCCCCTGTGAAATTATGTATCCCAGAGAGCCGCATTACTTTCTATCGAATGCATCTCTCATCTCTCTGCGGCTTTTAGGCTCCACCCTTTTTTCTTATAGAATTTATTGAGTTAAGCTCTTTTTACATTTGCCATATAATTTATATCTAATCTAAAGAATCTTTGATTATTGGGACCAGAGAAAGTAATGATGCTCTCTGGGAAACTAAAGCTGACAGTTTTTCAGTTTTATTTTAAATTGAACAAATGTAAAGTGCAATGTAATTTGTAAAAGATGCACATAAATATACAAATTATGAGCCTATTATGTTAAAGGAACACAAAAACTGTCAAAACATAATAAGAATTTAAAAATCACAATCCTAAATACACTGCTGTATACAGAATATATATGCATTAAAATAAAAAATAGAAAACGCAAAGTTTAAATATAATGAAAATACAAATTATAAAATACAATGCACAAAATGTAAATGCAATCAAACTATCATTCCATGCAGTGCTATACTGTACTGGGCTTGTCTCTCCTTCATATCCAGAAATGCAGGGAATGGCACTTAGAGAAGTATAACACAATCTGCCTCTTTAGAATCTCATGAGGGATCTTGCTGTGCTGGAGAGTGCTTTTATGTCATCTTGTCTGAGTGGAGAGCTTTATATCATTAGGCCCTACGGGTTTTATCTAGGCAAGAGGGGTGGTTGTAACAGTTAGCTCATCTCTCTCTTTTTCTCTCTTATTTTGATTAGAGATGATCAAGACTCCTCTAGTTTACCTGTATAATTGTAACCCAACAAATGGGTACCAGGGCTCTCTTTAGAGACCTGATACCCATTTCATAAACAAAGAGGAATGAGGGGTTTGTTTATAAAGAGGGGAACTTATTTCTAATGAGGGGTCCTATACATATACATGGAATGCAATGTATTTACTGTACGGGGGTGAAAGCAGCTCTAAAGGAGACACACAATTTCAATCATATGAAAAAGGAAATTACCCTTTGTCAAACAAGTGGTCTCAAACCTTAGTAGGTTGACCTAAGACATTTGATCACCTGTGTACTAACATATTGGTCTCTGTTTAAAGAGCAGAGGCCGCATTTTAAAATTAATGGTCACAAGCCCAGGTAGCTGTCAGGTTATTCCCAAGACAACATTGATTGCCTGTAAGAACCATATACATAAGAAACAAAATCCAGGGGAGTATAGCACATCTGTTTCCCCATAAAACAAAGAGGGCTCAATTTATCAAGCCCTTCTCCTTCCTGTGACAGCAGGTTCTCACAAGAGAATCTGCAATCATGATTTATCAAGCAGCTGTCATCAGACCGCTGCTTCCCTACCCTCTTCTCCACCTCTTATGAGGAGAATTTCAATCTCCTTGGTCTCGTCTGTCTTGGGAGATTGACAGCTCCTGCCTGCACGTGATTGGCTGTGCATAGACAGGGGGCGGGATTATATGGAAGTGCAAAATAGCACTCGTTTTCAATGTTTAATTGCAGAAGCAGATTGCTGTCTGCCAGAGGAGAGCTGGGGTGGATAGGAGCGAATATGTCCTCCCCTGTCTGCCCTTGATTGATAAATCGAGCCCAGAGTGTCAAACAGCAATCATCTTCTATCAAATAAGTGGTACTGTGTCTATACAGTTGCAAGGTGATGTATTTGGGGAGTTTGAAAGGTTCTGAAGCAGGGATGTTTGGAGAGATTATGAGGTTCAGGACGTTAAATGGAAATCTAAACGTTTTAAAAAGGGGGGGATTTCTAGGAGTTTTAACATTCCAGGGAGCTGATTGATATGCCATTCCATTTATTATTTATTATTATTAGAAACAGTTTTTCACTGAAAACATAGTACAGATAAACTGGATTAATTAGTAATTAATGAATTAATAAATTAATGAATTAATTATAATATAATTAAAATTGTTATTTCATAGTTCTGGTAGAGTGATGTGTTTTTCAAAGTTATTTACCTTGTTCCTGTTCACTACATATACATTGTTGTTTTGTCACCTAATTTAAAAGACCTTTCAGATTTGGGAGCATATATAATATAAATATATTAAATTTCAACTAAAGCATGAAGTTGTTTAGGAATAAATATTTTCGTTTGTGTCGTTTTTAATCTTGATTCTCTCAGTAGAATGTAAAGTTGTTTATTTTGCCATATCTTGCTGGGTTCTACGTCACAGGTAATTCTGATTAAAACTGTTATAAGTAAGCTGCAAATGAAATGCATATTGTTAATACAAAAGCAGCTTGAAGAAACATTACATTCTTATAATATTAATTATTTGTAATTATCATTATTAGTTTCTTTAACACTATATTTTATCAATAGGTGTTCTACTATATATTGGGAAATTAAGAGTCATTGTGGACAACAACTTATACCTCATTTGATATGCTTCCAAACCATAACTTGTAGGTATAAACTCTATTTAAGTTGTATGATTCATATGTACTAGGAAAATGAGCTATATTATTAAGTGGATGGACTGACATAAGAAATGCTATTATATTTTTCAATTGCCACTAGAGGAAACCACATAAGTAATAGAAAACACAAATATAAAACACTATGATCAAATCTGAATCGCACCATACACTAAAAGCTTTTTTGTTTGCACTAAGATACAAAATTGTATTTTACAACATCATACTGTGTCCTCAGATGATTAACAGTAAGTGACATGAAATTATATATAATATTATCAAAGAACTAAATGACCTTGTAAATAAATGTTAGCAAAATCAAAAGTGTTAAATACATATTAGATAGTAGAGTAGTCATTTAAGTCAAGAATGTTAGAATAAAAATAAGAATATTATAGACTGTAGCTTTTTTTTTTTATTAGACTAACCATATAATTTTACTGAACAAGCATTTGACAGATATCCTGTTTGATTCCTGTACAAAGGAATACGGACTTTACAGAATATATAAACTATCATTTAAAACACAACTAAGGCTTCCGGGCAATAATAACTTGAGGTCGCGTTCACATTGCGCCTCACTTGTGATACCAGGGCACATTTCCGTACGCTGGTATTACTGAGTGGAGCTCAAATATCTCGCTAGCATAAGTTCAATATTGCGCTCCACTCGTAATCTAGCCCTTACTGTACTGATGTGTCACATAGACCCAGCATTTTTACTTCATAATCGCCTAGATTTAGAGTTCTGCGTTAGCCATCAAAACCAGCGTTAGGGGGTCCTAACGCTGGTTTTGGCCGCCCGCTGGTATTTAGAGTCAGCCAGGAAATGGTCTAACGCTCACTTTCCAGCCGCAACTTTTCCATACCGCAGATCCCCCTACGCCATTTGCATATCCTATCTTTTCAATGGGATCTTTCTAACGCTGGTATTTAGAGTCTTGGCTGAAATGAGCGTTAGAAATCTAACGACAAGACTCCAGCCGCAGAGAAAAGCCAGGAGTTAAGAGCTTTCTGGGCTAACGCCGGTTCATAAAGCTCTTAACTACTGTGCTCTAAAGTACACTAACACCCCTAAACTCATCAAGTGATCAAATACAAAATAAAATCAGAGGCGCCCTCAAATACTAGCTGCAAATATATTGCTAGTATTGATGTGATATGCACTGCAACAATGTGATAACTGTGTATACTATCACTAGTTACTATGATATGAATCGAAGCAATAAGTAGTGTATATACGTCGTAACAACCTATATATATAAAAATTGATAGACAAAGAAAATAATATATAATATACTACAATGATATGACTATCTCCTATTGAATTTTAACAAAGATAGTCCACACTTTAAGAGATATTTTGCAAATCTCCAGGCAGCAGACTCATTCCAGATCGATGTTGGCAGTCGCAGGTTCTGTTAAAAAGAAAAAGAGAAGAGGCGCCAAATGGTGTGTATCGTTTGAACTTCAGCAGGCCAAGCCCCCAAAAGAATCTTACTTAGACTTAGCTTTAGGGGTTAGACTTAGCTTTAGGGGTTAATACATTTATTATAGTAGCGGTGAGGTCCGGTCGGCAGATTAGGGGTTAATAATTGTAGGTAGGTAGCGGCGACGATGGGGGGGGCAGATTAGGGGTTAATAAATATTATGTAGGTGTCGGCGGTGTTAGGGGCAGCAGATTAGGGGTACATAGGGATAATGTAGGTGGCGGCGGTGTGCGGTCGGCAGATTAGGGGTTAAAAAATTTAATAGAGTGGCGGCGATGTGGGGGGACCTCGGTTTAGGGGTACATAGGTAGTTTAGGGGT
Organism: Bombina bombina; assembly: GCF_027579735.1. Classification (NCBI taxonomy): domain Eukaryota; kingdom Metazoa; phylum Chordata; class Amphibia; order Anura; family Bombinatoridae; genus Bombina; species Bombina bombina. Next base: position 352,984,584 of record NC_069503.1, read on the forward strand.
GTTAAAAAGAAAAAGAGAAGAGGCGCCAAATGGTGTGTATCGTTTGAACTTCAGCAGGCCAAGCCCCCAAAAGAATCTTACTTACAAAATTTCCAGCACTTGAGAAGTGCCACAAATGCCTTCTGAACTGTTTGCAGCCGTCCAGCTAGCTGTTTTTTTTACCAATACTGCTTCAATATTATGCTGTGTAAGACAAAAAACACAAAAGTGCCACAATAGTGTGTATCAGTGTGATCACTACCAATAGCGCAAATATTGAAATGTACTCACAAGATATGGGGCACTTGAGAAGTGCCACATAGACCTCCTGGACACTTATCAGCTGTCCAGATCACTGCGTTCACCGGTATTCCTCTGGGCTAGATTGTTCAGGTCACAATGGCTCCAAAACAGCACCTTAGGATTTACCTTCAGCTTAGTATAAATATCAGTGCATAAATGGCCGGTAAATTAAATGCCAAAAATGCCGTGCTACTAGTATAATAAAATAAATTTATTTTAATTTATAAATTTATTATACTAGTAGCACGGCATTTTTGGCATTTAATTTACCGGCCATTTATGCACTGATATTTATACTAAGCTGAAGGTAAATCCTAAGGTGCTGTTTTGGAGCCATTGTGACCTGAACAATCTAGCCCAGAGGAATACCGGTGAACGCAGTGATCTGGACAGCTGATAAGTGTCCAGGAGGTCTATGTGGCACTTCTCAAGTGCCCCATATCTTGTGAGTACATTTCAATATTTGCACTATTGGTAGTGATCACACTGATACACACTATTGTGGCACTTTTGTGTTTTTTGTCTTACACAGCATAATATTGAAGCAGTATTGGTAAAAAACAGCTAGCTGGACGGCTGCAAACAGTTCAGAAGGCATTTGTGGCACTTCTCAAGTGCTGGAAATTTTGTAAGTAAGATTCTTTTGGGGGCTTGGCCTGCTGAAGTTCAAACGATACACACCATTTGGCGCCTCTTCTCTTTTTCTTTTTAACACCCCTAAACTACCTATGTACCCCTAAACCGAGGTCCCCCCACATCGCCGCCACTCTATTAAATTTTTTAACCCCTAATCTGCCGACCGTACACCGCCGCCACCTACATTATCCCTATGTACCCCTAATCTGCTGCCCCTAACACCGCCGACACCTACATAATATTTATTAACCCCTAATCTGCCCCCCCCCCATCGTCGCCGCTACCTACCTACAATTATTAACCCCTAATCTGCCGACCGGACCTCACCGCTACTATAATAAATGTATTAACCCCTAAAGCTAAGTCTAACCCTAACACTCCCCTAAGTTAAATATAATTTTCATTTAACGAAATAAAATAACTCTTATTAAATAAATTATTCCTATTTAAAGCTAAATACTTACCTGTAAAATAAACCCTAATATAGCTACAATATAAATAATAATTATATTGTAGCTATTTTAGGATTAATATTTATTTTACAGGCAACTTTGTATTTATTTTAACCAGGTACAATAGCTATTAAATAGTTAATAACTATTTAATAGCTACCTAGTTAAAATAATTACAAAATTACCTGTAAAATAAATCCTAACCTAAGTTACAATTAAACCTAACACTACACTATCAATAAATTAATTAAATAAACTACCAACAATTACCTACAATTATCTACAATTAAATCAACTAAACTAAATTACAAAAACAAACAAACACTAAATTACAAAAACAAACAAACACTAAATTACAAAAATAAAAAAAGATTACAAGAATTTTAAACTAATTACACGTACTCTAAGCCCCCTAAAAAAATAACAAAGCCCCCCAAAATAAAAAAAATGCCCTACCCTATTCTACAATAAAAATTGTAAAGCTCTTTTACCTTACCAGCCCTTAAAAGGGCTGGTAAGGGATGTTCCCGCCGACGCGGAACATCCTTCCTCCACGACGAACTCCCGACGAATGAAGGTTCCTTTAAGGGACGTCATCCAAGATGGTGTCCCTCGAATTCCGATTGGCTGATAAGATTCTATCAGCCAATCAGAATTAAGGTAGGAATAATCTGATTGGCTGATGAAATCAGCCAATCAGATTCAAGTTCAAACCGATTGGCTGATCCAATCAGCCAATCAGATTGAGATTGCATTCTATTGGCTGTTCCGATCAGCCAATAGAATGCAAGCTCAATCTGATTGGCTGATCCAATCAGCCAATCGGATTGAACTTGAATCTGATTGGCTGATTCAATCAGCCAATCAGAATGTTCCTACCTTAATTCCGATTGGCTGATAGAAACCTATCAGCCAATCGGAATTCGAGGGACGCCATCTTGGATGACGTCCCTTAAACGAACCTTCATTCGTCGGGAGTTCGTCGTGGAGGAAGGATGCTCCGCGTCGGCGGGATGAAGATAGATCCGGAAGAAAGAAGATTGAAGATGCCGCTTGATAGAAGACTTCAGCCGGATGATGGACCTCTTCAGCCCCCGCTTGGATGAAGACTTCAGCCGGTTGATGGACCTCTTCAGCCACCGCTTGGATGAAGACATCCCCCGGATTGGATGAAGACTTCAGACCCTCTTCTAGACGGATCGTTGATACCCGGCGTGGTGAAGACAAGGTAGGGAGATCTTCAGGGGCTTAGTGTTAGGTTTATTTAAGGGGGGGTTGGGTTAGATTAGGGGTATGTGGGTGGTGGGTTGTAATGTTGGGGGGGTATTGTATGGGGTTTTTTTACAGGCAAAAGAGCAGAATTCTTTGGGGCATGTCCCGTAAAAGGCCCTTTTAAGGGCTGGTAAGGTAAAAGAGCTTTACAATTTTTATTGTAGAATAGGGTAGGGCATTTTTTTATTTTGGCGGGCTTTGTTATTTTTTTAGGGGGCTTAGAGTAGGTGTAATTAGTTTAAAATTCTTGTAATCTATTTTTATTTTTTGTAATTTAGTTTATTTGATTTAATTGTAGATAATTGTAGGTAATTGTAGGTAGTTTATTTTATTAATTTATTGATAGTGTGGTGTTAGGTTTAATTGTAACTTAGGTTAGGATTTATTTTACAGGTAATTTTGTAATTATTTTAACTAGGTAGTTATTAATAGTTATTAACTATTTAATAGCTATTGTACCTGGTCAAAATAAATACAAAGTTGCCTGTAAAATAAATATTAATCCTAAAATAGCTACAATATAATTATTATTTATATTGTAGCTATATTAGGGTTTATTTTACAGGTAAGTATTTAGCTTTAAATAGGAATAATTTATTTAATAAGAATTATTTTATTTCGTTAGATAAAAATGATATTTAACTTAGGGGGGTGTTAGGGTTAGGGTTAGACTTAGCTTTAGGGGTTAATACATTTATTATAGTAGCGGTGAGGTCCGGTCGGCAGATTAGGAGTTAATAATTGTAGGTAGGTAGCGGCGACGTTGGGGGGGCAGATTAGGGGTTAATAAATATAATAAATGGGTCGGTGGGGGTTAGGGGCAGCAGATTAAGGGTTCATAGGGATAACGTAGGTTGCTGCGGTGTACGGAGCGGAAGATTAGGGGTTAATAGTATAATGTAAGTGTCAGCGATAGCGGCAGATTAGGGGTTAATAAGTGTAAGGTTAGGGGTGTTTAGACTCGGGGTACATGTTAGGGTGTTAGGTGCAGACTTAGGAAGGTGTTTTTTTTCAGCTCAAACTGCCTCATTGTTTCCTATGGGGGAATCGTGCACGGGCACGTTTTTGAAGCTGGCCGCGTCCGTAAGCACCGCTGGTATTGAGAGTTGCAGTGGCGGTAAATTATGCTATACGCTCCCTTTTTGGAGCCTAACGCAGCCCTTCTGTGAACTCTCGTTGTTTAAAAGGTGCGGGGGGAAAAAATACACGTGTAGCTAGCGCACCCCTTTGGCCGCAGAACTCTAAATCTAGCCGAATGCTAATTGTGACTGCCAATATCAGATAATCTACCAAAGCCATTATAAAGTAATAATGAGACCACATTGCAAACTAAATGCTCAATCAAACTTAAAGGGACACTAAACCCAAAACAATGTCAGATAGAACATGCAATTTAAAGCATCCTTTTAAATATTCTTCTATTATCTCATTTGCTTCATTCTCTTGGTATCCTTTGTTGAATTAACAGCAATGCACTAAAGGGAGCTAGCTGAACAAATAGGGTGAGCTAATAACATGAGGCATATACAGTATGCACAGCCCATACAGTAGAAAGCAGCAGCACTGCAATGCATCATAATAAATATGATTAAGTGCCTGTGATAGGCATGAAACACGTAAGGGTGCTCACTGACTGTGATTTTTTTAATACTTTAATAAAAGTTATTTTTTAAACATATTTTTTATGGTGCATTGCAGTGCTGTTGCTTTCTACTAAATGTTATGTGCACGACTCACTCAGCCGTTCTCGGCATGCAACCCCCATAGCTGTGTGTGTGTGTTTGATGCCTTCTGTCTCTGGCTAGACGCTGATGACCGTTGTGGGATCCGGAGCAGTTGTGTCTATAGTGCATATATGTACAGCCACCAATCAGCAGCTCCCTTTGTATCCCTTTCAACAAAAGATAGCAATAGAACAAACTAAATAAATAATAGAAATAAATTGGAAATCACATGCTCTTTCTGAATCATAAAAATAAGAATATATTTGGGTTTCATGTCCCTTTAAACTGCCACTCACCCATAAATATAATTATAGATAACTTTTTATTTTTTCTATTTTCTGCTTTATTTCTAGAAAACCGTATGAGCAACCAACAATCTCACAAGGTTGAAAGATGTGTAATTTAAAACACTGAAACTGGATTTTATTACAAACTACAATATTCATCATACAACTTTATATTTCCTTTGAGTCACACTTGAATAGCTTTCTTGAGTGCGTTTACATTTCTTTCTTTATTTTCCCATCTTAAGAGCAATACATTTTATAGGGGTCATTTCATTTCATCATAAGTGTTAAAATAAATGTGGTTTCTCATAGCTTCTCTATTTTTGTTGCATTGTTCCTGCAAATTTATATGTAAGTCAAGAAAGTATTAAATCCTTATCATTCTAATGCAGTGATCTAAAAAAATAGCTTTGATTGAGCAGTAAGCAAATTAGACTTTGATTTTCAGAACGTTTTCTGACATGTATTAGCTTTTTAACAATAATCTTGTTACAATTACTGCATCTATATTTTTTCACAATGTAAGCACATAAACATTGGGCCAGATTACAAGTGGAGCGGTATTTAGCTCACGCTTGAGCACTAATACCGCTGAAAGAAAACTTGTAACGTGCACAGGATAGCTTGCGTATTACAAGTTAAAAGTAAAAAGTTAGCGAGCAAGCAAAACCTGACACGTAATAACTGTAGGACTTCTTCCCATAAACTTCAATTGAAAGCACATCTCTCCCTCTCTCTATTTTCCCTATGTGAAGAGCATTGTAATGTAAAATATTTACTGTACATACACAGTAAAACACATTATTAAATTTGAAAAAAATATGTTTTCTTATTTTCAGGTGTTTGAGTAGAAAGGGCTCAAAAGCATATATATGTATGTATATGTGTATATATATATATATATATATATATATATATTGTTATGTGTGTGTGTATATATATTTATATATATATATATATATATATATATATATATATCATATATATATATATATATTATTATGTGTGTGTGTGTATACATAGATGTATATATATATATGTATGTATATACACATATAAACATAAATTCAGATGTGTACACAGTACACACATATAAATATATATACATACAAACTCATATTTAGACATGTATATGTATTTGTATATATATTATAACCCTTTTAATCCAAACACCTTATAATATAGCATTTGCCTTTTAGCCCTTATTGAAGGGCTCTCAGTGTCTTGAAAGCTTCAAATGTATTCACTATTAGTTAGTTATTAAAGGTATCACCTGTACATCGTTTTTGCTATTTTCTTACAAAAGCATTTTTATTTTAAAAATATAAAAGCCCCCCCAAAATAAAAAAAACCCTAGTCTACAATAAACTACGAATAGCCCTTAAAAGGGCCTTTTATAGGGCATTGCTTTAAAGAAATCAGCTCTTTTCCCTGTTAAAAAAATACAAAGACCCCCAACAGTAAAACCCACCACCCAACCAAACCCCCAAAATAAAAAAAACCTTACTCTAACAAAAACCTAATCTACCCATTCTATGGGCATTGCCCTTAAAAGGGCATTTAGTTATTTTGCATTGCCCTGAAAAGGTCATTTAGCTCTTTAAAAAAAACAAAAACCTTAATCTAAAAAAAAAAAAAAAACACCCAAAAAAGTAAAAAAAAAAACTGGCGATCCAGAGTTCCTGTGTTCCAGTGTTTCTGTTATCAGGGAGATCAGTGAGCTAGGTTGCTGTCAAATATCCAGCGTTTGTTTAATAGCACTGTCTGAGTGCTCCATGAAAATGTGAGTACCCTGGATTGGGGTTCCTTTTATTGATTATCCTGCTCCATACTGGTACACACAGGTGCCTCTCTTTTTTTCTCTCCATTTTTCCAGATACTTTGACATCTTGATGTGAGGAGAGTGCAGCCTGTTCCAGCGTCATCATCTACTTCTCTGAGCCTTAGATATACCTCCTCACAACCGGTTGGGTTGTCTGCCCTAAGTGGGACATACTTACATAGACTTTCTTTTGTATGTTTCTTGTTTGTTTACACCGTGTTGTAATAGAAAGTGGTAGAGAAGCACTGTTTTTGCCTAATATATTTGTTTGTGTGTATATATATGTTTATATATATATTTTTTCCTATTGTGTTCTTATATCCACTTCTGTTGTATACATACATTTAAACACACATATGTACACATTTAATATTTTGAGTGTGTACTTAGGTGCATACAGATAATTCTGCTTCTCCTCATTATATAACACACAATACTAATCCTGATTATATTATTTGAGATATTTTATTGTTGCTAACTATGAGGAGCCTCTGTTATATTGACTCCTTCCAAGTTTTATTTTTATAGGGCTATTAGATTAGTTGTAATTGTTTTTATTTTGGATAATTTCATTTATTATTTTTTGTAATTTAGTGTTTGTTGTGTTTTGTAATTTAATATTTTGTAATTTTAGAATAATTTTTTTTAGTAGTGTTAGGTTTTTTTAAATGTATAATTTAGTTTATTTAATTGATAGTTATTTTAATTTTAGTATAATAGTTATGTTAGGTTAAATATTAGTTTAAACTTAGGTTTTTTTAATTTCACAGGTCTAAGTTTTTATTTATTTTAAGATAGGGATATTGTAATTTTAATTTAAAGTTAAGGGGTTGTTAGGTTTAGGGGTTAATAATTTAATTTAGTTTTTTGCGATGTGGGGGGCTGGCGGTTTAGGGGTTAGTAACTTTATTTAGTGGCGGCGATGTCGGGGAGCGGCAGAATAGGGGTTAATAGTTTTATTATAGTGTCGGCGATGTTGCGGTTCGGATAAATAGGGGTAATAACTTTATTATAGTGGTGACGGTGGCAGGGAGCGGCGGAATAGGTGTTAATTTTTATTAGTGGCGGTGATGTTGGGAGTGGCAGATTAGGGGTTAATAAATTTAGTTTAGTGTTTGCGATGGGGGAGGGCCTCGGTTTATGGATTAATAAGTAGTTTATGGGTGTTAGTGTACTTTGTAACATTTTAGTTATGAGTTTTGTGAAAAAATTTTGTTACACAAAATCCATAACTACTGCTTTCAGATAGCAGAACGGATCATGTCGGTATAGGCTGTAACTCAAGCATTTTAGCCTCACCGCACAACCTGTAATACCAGCGCTATGGAAATCACATGCCACCACATCATTTTTTTTAGTGCAGGATTGACGTTGCATTACAGGCTAAAATGCTTGCGGTACAGTTATACCGACACAACTCGTAATGACTGTGTTACTGTTTTTAATGTCCATTTTTCAGCATTAAAAACGGAATGCAAAACTCGTAATCTAGGTGATAGAAAATAATGTACTTTTTATTAATAAAAATATATTTTTATGCTGTTCATGTAAAATACACAGGGCTGGACTGGGACCAAAAAGAGGCCCGGGCATTTTAGGGCAAAGAGCCCCCCCCTCGGCTCGCCATTTCTTATTTAAAGGGACAGTCTAGTCAAAATTAAACTTTCATGATTCGGAGAGGGCATGTCACTTTAAACAACTTTTCCAATTTACATTTATCATCAAATTTGCTTTGTTCTCTTAGTGTTCTTTGTTGAAAGTTAAACCTAGATAGGCTCATATGCTAAGGTCTAAGGCCTTGAAGGCCACCTCTTCTCTGGATGCATTTGACAGTTTTTCACAGCTAGAGGGTGTTAGTTCATATGTGCCATATAGATAACATTGCACTCACGTCCGTGGAGTTACATATGAGAGGGCACTGATTGACTAAAATGCAAGTCTGTTAAAATAACTGAGATAAGGGGACAATCTGCAGAGACTTAGATACAAGGTAATCACAGAGGTTAAAAGTATATTAATATAACTGTGTTGGTTATGCTAAACTGGTGAATGGGTAATAATGGGATTATCTATCTTTTTAAACAATAACAATTCTGGAGTATAATTGTTATTGTTTAAAAAATGCTAGCAGCCTCTTATTTATTAGGGACTCTAATGATTATTATCCTACATAAAATGAGAAATAAACAAAGTACAAAAACACAAGTACATACAAATTTCCCAGAGAAGATAAAATAAAAGCTCCAGTTTCACAGAGATTCAAATATCTGTATATGACAAACTATGTATAGGTTAAGATGTTAACACACCTTTTATGTAGACACTGAAATCAACCTCTTGGCATCATAGATAAGCATCCCACATATAAGCTTTATGGAAAATATTAGGATAATTACTCAAAAAGGATGAACTTCAAAGGGATTAACATAAAGTATAGTAGTTTATAGTCCCCCAAACATCAATCTGCCTTACCCCCCCTCCCCCAGAGTGCAAGTCCTATTGGAGAATGTATAGTGTTAGGGAACTTAGGGGCATACTTGAACATTACTAAGCAGGGGCTTAGGTGTTCAGGCACCCTGTGAGGGCTACTCTTGTGGCTGATGGGGTTTACAGGGTGGGCCCTGTGGCTGATGGGGTTTACAGGGGGTGCTGAGGCTGATTGGGGTTACAAGGGGGACCCAGGGGCTAATGAGTGTTACAGTGTGGGGGTGCTGAGGCTGATTGGGGTTACAAGGGGGACCCTGGGGCTAATGGGGATTACAGGGTGGGGGTGCTGAAGCTAATGGTTATAGGGGGGCGCTGAGGCTGATGATAGTTACGGGGGGGCCCAGCGGCTGATGGTGGTTACAGGGGGGCCATGTGGCTGATGGTAATTATAGGGGGGGCTGGGGCTGATGGTGGTTACAGGGGAGAGGCTGGTGCTGATGGTGGTTACAGGGGGAGGCTGGGGCTGATGGTGGTTACAAGTATGACCCTGGGGCTAATGGGGGTTACAGGGTGGGGGTGCTGAGGCTGATGGTTACAGAAAGGGGGGGGCTGAGGCTGATGGTGGTTACGGGGGGGGGCTAGGGCTGATGGTGGTTACAGGGGGGGTGCTGAGGCTGATTGGGGTCCCCCTGTAACTTCCATCAGCCACAGCCTCCCCCCGTAACTTCCATCAGCCCCAGAGCCCCCCCTGTAACTCCCATCAGCCCCACCTGTAACTCCCATCAGTCCCAGGGCCCCACATGTAACTCCCATCAGCCCCAGAGCCCCCCCTGTATCTCCAATCAGCTTCATCAATGTCATCACCCTCCTGTAAACCCCATCAGCACCAGGGCACCCCATCATGTAACTACCATCAGCCCCAGGGCCATTTTGTATATGAATGATTTTGTGATTGTTTGTGATGAACAACCTCCAACTTCATCACCATCTCCAAAGAAAAGGTCCTCTCAGTCTCTCTCTCTGAGACCAGACCTGCCTTCTACCTGCCCTGCAGCTGCTGCTGGCCAGTCATCATCACTGTAGTGGTGCCGCCGCTGCTCACTAGCTCCCCCGGCCTCACGAAATGTCATTGCCCATGGTCTGGAGTCTGGAGAATGGGATGGAGGCTGCCTAATCCTATGTATGGATGGAGCCACTCAGGGGACCCTACCAGCCCGACGGCAGCATGTTTCCGGCCTCCAGCCACTGACACACTACACCCATGTGACACACAGTCAGCATTAGTCTGTCTAGCAGCCTGAGCCTCTCTGTGTCACATGGACCCTGCACAGGGCATGAGTGTAGTGCAGCCATGGGCAGGGCGTGTGTGTGAGGTGACTGTGAGGTGATGTCACTCGCAGTGCGCGCTCAGCCTCAGAGTTAGAACAAAATTTTTTTTAGTGCAATCAGAGTTGCACCAAATATGTAGCTGCGGCACTCTGCAGAGAGCTTAAAAAGAGTAGTATCCAGCTTAAATGTAATTATTTTAATAATTAAAAAGCTGTTTTAGTATATATATAAAACACACATATGTGCACAGAATGATCTAAAAATAATAATACTGTAGCAATAAAAACAATCATATAAAAGTGATTTAAGACAGTTATATGCAATGAGAAAGTCTATTAGTGAACAATAAGTCCAGTATCGTTGGTTGTTGAAGCTGTGAGCGCTCAGCCTCAGACCCAGGCCGGAAGTAGTGTGCCTGTGCGACGGCGGCCAATCCAAATTGTTGGGAAATGGGAATGCAATCATGATCATCATGACATGTATTATGTCATGAATAATATGTAATTTACAGTAATTGTGTGCTAGTATGGCGGCCGCGGCCCTGATCTGAAGTACTAATAGTGTGGGTGGTTGTATGTACGGTACCGCCGCATGCGTGACTATTAGTGAAGTGTGACAGTGACCAAAGTTAAGAAGAGGATGTATCATGTATGACTGAGGATTCTTTGCTGCAGAGTGCAGACAGAAGTAGTAGTATACAGATAATAAAGTTTATTAAACACTGAGTTAACATATTAAATATATATTTAACATTTACAAAAAAAAAATTCAGTTTAAAAAAAAAATTGTATGCCGTGGGAGGTTGCAGCCCCGCCCACTGCAACACCGCGGCCTACCGGGCAAATGCCCTATGGCCAATCCGGGCCTGAAAATACATATCTATACCTATATATCAAAATACTAACTGTGTTGTAGTTGCACACTCATCAAATGTCTCCAACTGCCAGGGTGCTGTCTTAAATGGTTAACACATAACTTCCATATAAAGCACTCACTGGACTTGAGTCACCTGGGAAAAACGTATTTTATTAGTGTGACGTTTCGGGATACAAACAATCCCTCCTTCTGACAATCGAACAGTGTAAATAACAAACATTTATAGGCCTGTTAAACCCTCCCCCAGCTGGCAACAAATCAAATTGAATCCCTGTTAGTTGTTGCTTCCATGTCACGTGTGGTCTGCTGACCAATGATAGTTCTTCCAGACGGGAAAGTGCAAATTAGTCCTTTTCAGGGTATCGGCATATATAGTTAACTCTGCGCAGAGTAAAGCCTCGTTTTATATCTGGGCTAATGTCACAAACACTGGTATTCAATCAATGCGTTTCGCCTGGGTATTCATTGCTATATTATCAACAGATAGAAATCTGAGATACGCTGTTTTGATATCAACTTTGCTAATTTTAGGACATATGCTATTTTAAATCACTGCTGTTATTGTTATTTTATTATATCAAGCATAGACATATTGCACTAGTGACCTGTCACTTTATTTATTTATTCATTTTTTGTGTATATTACATACAGTGCTATACGTTTTTAGATATTAACTTTTAAACATATTAATAAATTGTTTACATTTAGAGATTAGTCTATATTTGTCAATCTACTAATCTTGTTGACAGATTCCTCTTGCTATAGTAGCGATGATCCAGATATATTCACTTTTTGCATATCATCGCTTTACACACTGCCCTGATAGGGTAGAAAGGTATAGAGATCCACCCTCTTGGGCGTGAATTGCCAAATGTAAATAAACAAATATGAATCAAGTCAGCAAAATATCTACCTGACATTCACATATTGGCAATACTGATAAACGTTACGGTTAACCAATATGACCATATCAAAGCTCACCCTGAAATCAACATCACCAGGATCGCTTGTCCACTACACCAATGTGTGGCAAAAAACTGCGTCTGCCCAATTTAACCTCTAATGAGCCAACTTGGAACTCTAGCCAGCACATTTTGAAAAACACAGCTCATAGAGAATAATGGACAGTATACACATATGTAGCAAAAATTTTTAGGATGAAAGAATAAATGGCTAAATGACTACATCCTTAATTGACAATACCTAGGCAAACATTTCACAGACATCCTCAATCCATCTTGAAAGTAAAAAACGGAGTACCTGATAACCTACTAAACCTACTAAATATCACCTCACCATTCTAAAAAACCTAGGGTTCATATTTAAACTCATAGGCGCCACAGGTACCTGGCAACCAAGTCCCAAGGTCCTACAAAATACAACACAGCTCATCCATCATCTATACTATTGGTAAGGCATGGAGCTCACAGAGCAGATCTCTCAAAACTGTGTATCCACTCTCAGTGTATCTAAAGTGTATATTGTGATCAAATAAAACCTAAAACTTAAAATTAAAAAAAGGTTAAAAGCACACAACAGTAAGGCATATATGATATATATATATATATATATATATATATATATATATATATATATATATATATATATATATATATATATATATATATATATAACCTATGCACAATGTAGTAGACTATTGAAAAGGGAGGTATTAAGCCTATTATCTAGATGGTGAAGAAATTCCTCAACATATAAGCATAAAGTTGTAGAATATATGACTATATAGCACAATTGATAATGTCCCTAGGCAACCTTAATACATTAATACATCAGGTTCAACTATCATGTTGCTAGTGAACTCTATGTTGGGATGAAATCATGGACTCTCATCATTATAATATAAAGTAATTATTGAATCATGGACTCCTCTAAATTAGTATCACATAAATAGTCCATATTAATTTACTGTAGATACATAAGATGCATTGCCAGCCCATTTGTACATTCAACCCTCTGGGGATGAAGGTTTCCTGTTTATATATATACACTGCTTCTTTTTGAAGAAGGATTTTAGCTCTGTTTCTTCCTCTCTTGAGAGGTGGGACATGGTCGATGATTCTGAATCTCAGGATTTTGACCATATGGCCTGCTTCTAGGAAGTGGCGTGCCACTGGTTATTCCGATTTTCCTGATGATATTGCTGAATGTATCCCTGAGCGATGTGTAGCTAGTCTGGTCCTAGCATCATCTGTGGTTTTCCCCACATATAATTTTCCACATGAGAGGTTTAAGAGATAGATATAAACTGTGTAATGCAGGTAAGAACATGGTCGATGATTCTGAATCTCAGGACTTTGACCGTATGGCCTGAATCCAGGAAGTGACGTGCCACTGGTTGTTCCGATTTTCCTGATGAAATTGCTAAACGTGTCCCCGAGCGATGTGTAGCTAGTCTGGTCCTAGAATCATCTGTGGTTTTCACCACATATAATTTTCCACATGAGCAGTTTAAAAGATAGATAATAAACTGTGTAATGCAGGTAAGAATTAATTTGATCTTGTATCTTTTCGTCTGAACTGGATGTTGGAAGATTGTTCATGTCAGCATGCTGTTGCAGGTGACACAGCTTGTGCACCTAAAGCAACTGTTGTTCTTCTTATAAAACATCTGGGTTCCGCCATCAGGTTGTATATCTGTTCTGACAAGAACATCCTTCTGATTCTATCCTCTTATATAGGCAACATGAGGGGCATCCCATTGCTTTAAAGGTAGCATTCCATCTGTTTGTATAAGTTTCCATTCATCATGCAGGGCCTTAATGATTCGATATTTGTCAGGTGAGTAGGTGGTAGCATCAATTTTATTCTAACCTGTTTCCATTATTGCTCTCTCTCTCATTGCAAGAAGTTTATTCCAACCTGATTTCGACAAATGATCTCAGATTTCTTACTCGTGAATTCTCTATTGTTCCGATACTATGTACATTACCAAAGATCCATAAGGACCCCATTAAACCACCAGGCAGACCAATAGTGATATTGGGACACCTTGTAAATTGGTTACTGGCTATTTGTCCAATTGTATTGTATCACTGACTTTTTAAGAATGCATTCACCTGCATGACACCTATAGCTATGATTACGGCTGCGTGCCGAAACATGTAAGCTTTGGTGTCACGCTCACACACCTCTCCTGTTTATGCTGTTTGCTTGCCTATTTGGCGTTTTAACTAAGCCCAATAAACTTGGATTTTATTTTGCACAAAAGCTGGATCCTGCCTTCTTTGTGACTTTTTGCCTTTACATCAGCATTTGGATCTGCTTAAGCCTCTGTGTACCTGTAACCTGTTGTTAACCCGGGTGAAGAGTGAGCACCGCCCCCCGACCGGAGATTCCCGTTACGTCACGACTGACGTCAGAGGACGCGCTTGGTAAGACAGAAGCGCTGCTAAAGCCGTATGTGAGTGCCGGATGTTTCTTGGAGCTATTAGCCCATCGATATACTTTCGACTTGACCGTGTAGGTCTCCCGGCAGTCCAGAGCTCTGATATCGAAGGTTCGTACAAGTAAGGGGGCGGCTGGAGCTCATATGGGGTAAGTCCCGGACACAACACTAAAAGTTTGCCATGCATGTTTGTGTGCATTTTAGTCTGCATGTTTGAAGAGTATCTCCCACTTCTCTCATAACTTTGTCATTTGGGATATTACTGGTGATACCCAAGGAGACTCCTCATTGCGGCTTACAAGCACAGGGGCTTTATTGAATAAATTGAATTGAATATATTGAATACATTGTTAATCTACTTGGGCTGTGAACATTTAAATCACCACAGAGTTAAAATGGAAGAAACGGCACAACAATATTTTTCCCTGAGACCTGCTACAGCACGTAGTAACAGTTCCACAGAATGTGAAAAAATATTTTCTGAGGATAAGGGGACACTTTCACTTAGCACTTTATTCGAAACTATGGAGACTCTCTTGTTCAAGGAAACTAAAGCACAGTGGGACATTTGGACATTCCAATCATATCTTAAAGCACAAATGATTCCCAGAGGACTGAGAATTTTCAAATTTCCCACCTTTGATGTTGATACTACGGACACAGAATTTGTTGATAAATGGAATGCAGTGTTATCAGAATGTTCATGTCAACTAATGTTACTATTAATACAATATAGGACACAGCAATTAAATGATGTTAAACATGAAATAGATGCACTTCAGGTAGAGTTAAATAATAGAAGTGTTGACCCTGACTTTGCTAAATTTGATAAAATTTTGCAAGAGTCTTTGGCCCGTGGTAAGCAAGTTATAATGGAAAACAAACATATCAAATTTGTACTTGACAAAACAGACTACCAGAAAAATTCAGTCTACATTTGGAACAAAAAACAACGCTCCAACTATAGACAAAGCTTACCACAGAACAAAAACCGTAGGGGTAATCGTAGACATGGAAGGGGTCACCGTAAACAGGTTAGCTTTTCTGATAGCGATACAGACAGATCGTCTGATGAATATAATTCAGGTGGCGATAATGAAACAGACATAGTAACTCAGACGAATACCATCTCTAATACACAACAGGGCATTCTAAAGGCTCCTATAGTGTCTAATAGTTCTAATATCTCTAATGTACCTAATACTCTCAACACTGCACCTACTAGTTCAACACCACAAATAGCGAGACCTAAAGACAAAAACGCTATCTCCAAATATATCTCTACAAACAGATCAAATGAACAAATGGGTGCACATGCTGTGAATGCAGGGACCCAAGATATGACATTACTGAGTCAGGTTTTTCCCATGGACCCACCATTAAAGGGCATAGGGGGGATATCACACAACAATCAAGAGAGATACCCAGTACGGGGCAACCGCACGCAGACCAAATACAAATAAACAGTTTGGTTAATCTATCTTCAGTTATACTGACTAATGATCAAATAGATGTATTATCCCTAGGCCTAGGCTTTGCACCTACTACAAACTTTGACATCTTTCAAACACGTATAGATATTAATAAATTTGTGAGGAACATCACATTAAAGAAACACTTTGCAGATGCCCCACATGAGAACATTAATTTTGAACCAGACAAAGTCCATACTGCATCTAACACAGGCATAAACACCTTTTCAGAAATTTGTGATCTCATATCCCTCCAAAATCTTGCCATAGAGGATAATAGTACCCCTGGAACACTCAATAGGGCATTTTCATTTAAAAATAAATCTACCTTCTACCCGATACAAAATAGAGGGCCAATAATAGAGACATTTCATGCACGGGTAGAATCAGATCTGCAAAAATTAAAGGAAACCACAGATAGAACAACAAACAACTTGACTAATAGACAATTACAAGCACTAAGGTCATTATAACAACAACCAGATCTGGTAATACGTCCATCAGATAGGAAATATTACGTATCAGAGGCTCTTAGGCAGTTAAATAACCCTTCAGACTACTCGCTTCTACCAAGGAACCCAACCAATGAGTACAAGAAATTATTGTTTGATATTTTGGATGATGGTGTCGAACATGGTTTTATAGATGAAAATACAGCTGACTATCTTTACGTCAAATACCCTAGGATCCCAGTGTTTCATATGTTTCCTAAGGTCCACAAATCTCTCACTAACGTAAAGGGTCAACCAATAGTTAGTGGTATAGATTCTATATTTGAAAGATTGTCCCAGTAGCTAGATGCCATTCTTCAACCATTGGTCAACCAATTACCTTCATACACTAGAGATTCAAAGCACGTACTCAATCTTTTAACTGACATCAATTGGCAAACTAATTACCACTGGCTTTCAGTAGATGTGGTCTCTCTATATTCCAGGATACCACACAATAGGGGTATTGAGGCAGTTAGATATTTTCTAACTACACATACAGAATATACATTGGATTTTCAAAAATATGTTCTAAGAATTTTAGAGTTTCTATTGACTCATAATTTCTTCACCTTTGAAGGGCAATACTATGTACAAAGATGTGGTACGGCCATGGGGGCGAAATACGCCCCCTCGTATGCAAATCTATTTCTTGGCAAATGGGAGCTAGACAACATCTTTGACCACAGTAACCCATACAGATCACACATCTGTTTCTTTAAACGTTATATTGACGACCTCCTCTTTATCTGGTCAGGTTCCCCTGCAGACATTATGAGCTTCATTGAGATGATTAATAATAACAATTTGAACTTAAGTTTTACCTATACTACAGATTCTAAATGTATTAACTATTTAGACTTAAGCCTTATAGGAGAAAGTAGTGGTAAAATCACATCTAAAGTATACCGCAAGCCCATCTCAGGCAACACACTCCTACATGCCTCCAGTTGCCATCCTAAGAACACATCTTATGCTGTTGCTAAAGGCCAGTTTACTAGGCTTAAGAGGAACTGTAGCAACACTGTAGATTATGTGCAGGAGGCTGATTGTCTAGAGAAGAGACTTAAAGACAGAAAATATGCCCGTAGACATATCAGACAAGCTAGATCAGCTGTTGATAAACTGGATAGGGACCAACTTTTGGTAGACAAACCCAAAAACACACACAGTGACTTCCAAGGTGTACACTTTGTGACAACCTATAGTACACAGTACCCACAGATCTGCAATATAGTCAGGAAACATTTCCCTTTATTGGCAGCCGACGATAAGCTGGTAGAAACCGTAAAACAAGGGGTGAGGTGTTCTTATAAAAAAAAGTCCAACATTGGCATCCATCCTGTCCCCAACAGAATTGAAACAGACACCACGACACACCAGCTCATGGTTACAACACTTAGGTATGTTCAAATGTGGGCACAGAAAGTGCAAACCCTGTGACTTTGTCTGGGTCACAAAAGAATTTACCTCTACAATAACAGGCCAGACATACCCTATCAAAACATGCCTTAATTGCCAAAGCACTGGCGTCATTTATGTCATATGTACCCAGTGCAAGGTCCAATATGTAGGGTTAACCTCTAGGGATATAAACTCCCGCATTAGGGAACATTTCTCAACCATCACTAAAGGTACATCCAGCACACCCCTGGTTCAACACTTTGCTACCAAACACAGTTGTAGCTTGAACTCTTTCAGATGGGTGGCAATTGAACAAGCCAAGGTGCCCAAGAGAGGAGGCAACCTTGAAACTATACTTGCCAAAAGAGAAGTGTATTGGATCTACACTCTGAAAACAAGGTTACCTTTAGGATTAAACTCGAGATACGATTTAATCAACTTTTGGGAATAGCAATAGTGGTCACCACTGATATTACATCAGTCACATATTTCTCTATATTAAGTCACATCCTTCATAGTTTATAGTCTAACACATTTTCATTCGTACCCTTATATATAGTGAGATATATGCACGTTGACACCGCATATGTCTCTCGCACATATTTTCCTATATCCTCAACTTTCTGAGTTGTAAACCAATGTGATATACTTCTTAAACTAGGATATTATGCTGTATATAAGAATATACACAGTGAACTCATTTACACATTTCATTTACATACTCCACTCATACATTCTGTTTAGTGCTTTTTGAATTTTGAATTTTAATTTTGAATTTCAATTTTTATGTTTGCTTAGTGGTTTCTACACGGTTTTTTTTCCCCTTAATCCTCTATTTCCCTTGTACTATATTCGATATATGGGGTATACACACTACTATCACTACTGTGGTCTTATATTTTAATATTGCACAGATATATTACATGTATGAGCATAGATGCTAGAATTTATTCAGCAAATATTTAACGGGTAGGTTGAAGTCTTTCCTACTCTGCAAGTGCTCATTTGTTTGTCATATCCTCTGTGGTATAATATTTCTTCAATGGGGAACATTGAATTCAATCTAATCTAATACAACCTACACTCTATTTGTTACACAGAGCATATAAGTATCCAATACAGTCGTGGTCGTTATAATCAGTATTTTCTCTTATGTATAGAATATTTATTACATATTATGTTATACATGTTCGCTTATTAGGCCACCTTGTATGGGGTGCAAACTCTCAATCAATATAATAATATCTTACATGTATCAAATAAAAGTGTATTACTGTTGTTAAGGTTTAGGGAATCAAGGGTTAATTATTCTTTAAACCTGTGGCGTGTGGGCGTGCTTTGTATATACCTTTTGTCCAATTGTATTGTATCACTGACTTTTTAAGAATGCATTCACCTGCATGACACCTATAGCTATGATTACGGCTGCGTGCCGAAACATGTAAGCTTTGGTGTCATGCTCACACACCTCTCCTGTTTATGCTGTTTGCTTGCCTATTTGGCGTTTTAACTGAGCCCAATAAACTTGGATTTTATTTTGCACAAAAGCTGGATCCTGCCTTCTTTGTGACTTTTTGCCTTTACACCAGCATTTGGATCTGCTTAAGCCTCTGTGTACCTGTAACCTGTTGTTAACCCGGGTGAAGAGCACCGCCCCCCGACCGGAGATTCCCGTTACGTCACGACTGACGTCAGAGGACGCGCTTGGTAAGACAGAAGCGCTGCTAAAGCCGTATGTGAGTGCCGGATGTTTCTTGGAGCTATTAGCCCATCGATATACTTTCGACTTGACCGTGTAGGTCTCCCGGCAGTCCTGAGCTCTGATATCGAAGGTTCGTACAAGTAAGGGGGCGGCTGGAGCTCATACGGGGTAAGTCCCGGACACAACACTAAAAGTTTGCCATGCATGTTTGTGTGCATTTTAGTCTGCATGTTTGAAGAGTATCTCCCACTTCTCTCATAACTTTAAGCAGTATATGGCCATATTGTGTGACTAAGATCCCAATTTTATTTAAATGAATCGATGATTTTGCAGGCAATTTGTTGCAGCATTTAAAAATGTGTTTATTTGCAAATGCATGTGTGCCAATACTCCCTATTTTGTGTAACTACTTGGTCACATTGGCAGCACTTCCAAATATTTGTATATAAACTTTTTGTAAGGTACTTTTTGTATTGGTCTGATTCACTGTACTAACCCTAGCTAAGCATACAAGCTGTGTAATGCAGCAGTGCTATGGCGTAAAGGGAAGTCTGTCTTAAAAAGCAGGCTAAAAGTAAAATGGTGAGTCATTGTGAACCTCATTTGCATATCTTACCCAGATTCCTTTGCTGCATTGGAAACAGTGAAGTCAGAGAGTTTCTGGGTTTAAAGCAAGTCTTCTGACTTGTTTAGATTTGTAAATGGTTTACACAATGAGTTATTTTCTCTATATTTTGTATTTAGTGGAGTATTTTAAACTCACTTTTCGCCTCCCCATAATTTTAATTGTTGTTGAATTTCCCCCAGAAATGAACTTTACCAAGCAGTGAATCAACCTACTCCCAGCTGATGAATGGCAATAACCACGAAACAGCTGTCCTGGGATTGGTCTGATTCACTGTACTAACCCTAGCTAAGCATAAAAGCTGTGTAATGCAGCAGTGCTATGGCGTAAAGGGAAGTCTGTCTTAAAAAGCAGGCTAAAAGTAAAAAGGTGAGTCATTGTGAACCTCATTTGCATATCTTACCCAGATTCCCTTGCTGCACTGGAAACAGTGTAGTCAGAGAGTTTCTGGGTTTAAAGCAAGTCTTCTGACTTGTTTAGATTTGTAAATGGTTTACACAATGAGTTATTCTCTCTCTCTCTCTCTCTATATATATATATATATATATATATATATATATATATATATATATATATATATATATATATATATATATATATATATATATATATATATATATATATATATATATATATATATATATATATATATATATATATATATATATATATATATATATACACAGCAGACACTTCTCCCTCTCTCTGTGAAACGGAAGCTGGAGAAGCCTGGGCAGAGCATGTAGGAAGCTGCTTCCTGTGCTGATACCACCACCAGTGCTAGACTAGGACTGAGGGCAACAGACTAAGAAGAGATCAGTATAGGACACAAGTATTCAGGGCCGGGCTAATAGGAGAATTAGTGCTGCAGATCCCAGAGCCTATGCTAAAGAACTTTGGACTCAATGCAGAAGAGTTGCACTAGCGAGACTCCCACTGCGCTATAGACATTTGGGACACCTGAGAGTTTACCATACCCCAGGAAACACCGGAGAAATAATAGTGGAATCCTGTGAATCTTGGCAAGAAAGAACCATCAGTCCACAGATCCATTTCTATTCTTAAAGGGTCCGTCTTACAGTGCCCCTCTCCTGAGCTCATCACTTACATCATAATTTTGGGGTAAATTCTTGAAAGTAGTCATTTTATAAGATTGCCACTAGGATTATAAAGTTTATACACCTATAAAAGTGTTAAGCACACCCTGAATCTATATCTATACTGGATTTTTAAATGAACCATTGTTCTATTATGTACAACTCCATTCCATAATTGCTCAAAACTTGGAAATTTTGGGACTTTATTATTGCCATTTAATGTGTTTTTTATTTATATTTTTGTGTCAAATTATATTTTTGTGTCAAGATACATCACTCCGTTGACAATTGATTATCAACTTATATTTGACATAGGATTAAAACGGAATACCTACTGCATGAGATTTTTCTGATAAAAGCATATTTAAATTTCACTGTGACATCCACTATTAGATACCTATTAATGGTAACATTTACAATCTGTCTTATATTTTTATATAGTTATAAATCCTATAATATATATTTCTTTGACACCAGGTGTACGCCATTTAACCCCATTATGTTCTCTTTATACATATACAGTATATATATATATATATATATATATATATATATATATATATATATATATATATATATGAGCTCTTTGCCGTCAAATACCTGAAAAAACAAAAAAGCCTTTTTTATTGAATATTAATATTCAATAATGTGTTTAGCTGTGCATGTACTGTTTTTAAAAAAAAAAAAAATCACGCAATCAGGTTAGTGCACGAGTATGGGTGTTAGTTTTCCCCCCAGTTTTTGTGTTCCATTGAATTCTATGGGGGGGACGACACATAATCACATTTGCAATATTATTATAAGTTCTACTTTTTGTGAGCATCAGGTTATTACTCATGTGCAAACTTTTTACTTTCAACTCGTAAAACGAATGCAACCTGATGCACTTAAAAAGCCTCCGTCCAGCACTGTTTACACTTGAGCAGGAGCCCTAATTTGCACTCCACTCATAGGGGCATATCTATCAAGCTCCATATGGAGCTTGAAGCCCCGTGTTGCCTTCAGGCTCGCCAGAAACACCAGTTATGAAGCAGCGGTCTAAAGAGAGCTGCTTCATAACCCTGTCCGTCTGCTCTGAGGAGACGGACAGACATCGCCGCAATTCAACCCAATTGAATACGATCGAGTTGATTGACAAACCCCTGCTAGCAGTTGATTGGCCATGAATCTGCAGGGGGCGGCGTTGCACCAGAAGTTCACAAGAGCTGCTAGTGCATTGCTGAATG
Source organism: Bombina bombina (assembly GCF_027579735.1). Lineage (NCBI taxonomy): Eukaryota > Metazoa > Chordata > Amphibia > Anura > Bombinatoridae > Bombina > Bombina bombina. The sequence continues at coordinate 353,007,114 of NC_069503.1, forward strand.
TGGGTAGCGTATTGCTCTCCGCATTCAGCGAGGTCTGTCGGACATGATCGGCAATGTCGGATCATGTCTGACAGGCCTTTCATAAATAGGCCCCATAATCTAGCACAATACTGTATAATGAAGTGACAAAAGAATGAGCAGCTCAAAATAAAGTCTTGCAGATAAAAAAAGTAGTGTTTATTGGTCTAAGCCACTAATATACATGAAAGGTTCACAAACAGAATAGCCTGACGCGTTTCTCACATGTGCTCATGCACTACATCAGAGGTTGATGATTCATATAGTTATAGTACATTTTAAATGCCAAAGGAGCCAATAAAATCATTAGAATGTTAACCACTAAGTGAAACACTTAAACAAAGTAACAGTCAACTTAAACTAAATAGAAACAAATTAAAATAATGTATATTTGCAAGTGTAAAATAGTACAAGGATATGTGTCTAAATACAGAGCTAACTAGAATGCAACATATTAAATTAACATCTATTTGCAATTGTAAATTAGCACAAGCTAATGTGTCTAAATACATAGATTTTTTTTAAAGTATAAAAAAAAGGAAATGTGGTTTTACATTTCACCTTTGATCTAAATCTCTTACTGTATAAGCCTCTCTGATATCTAGATATGATTTGTATTCTAAAAATATGACCAAAAGAAAACAAAAAAATATAATATGTCATAAATTATAATATATAAGACACAAAATAATTAAGCACAGATCTAACAACAATGGTACTAGCTGATATTTATTCTACAAACAAATTTATCTCAAGTATTTTATGTATTCCTTGAGGAGACAGACATGCAAAGTTTAAATATAAAAAAATGTCTCTCCTCAAAAGAAGTGATAGTCAATCCACTTGGGCCTATATGGATTGCTTCTATACTGAGAAATGAAAAAGTATTTAGTACCTTCACCATATGTGTTAAAATGTTTCACTACTGGGGTTGATTTCACCCAAGGAAAGTAAGTGTTCACATGTTTTATCCTTAAGAGGGTGAACAGTGACACCAACATACTGATAGAGGTAACACTGGCAAGTTATCAAATAAACTATAAACTGTTAAATGCAGTCTATTCTACTATTAATAGTGTGATTTTCTTGTCTGTGTTGAGGAGAATGTTTTAGTTTTCTTAGTTTATTCACAACTTTTACATGGCCACATTTGTAAAAGCCATTAATGGTGCTCAATCAGTAGTGATGTCGCGAACCTAAAATTTTCGGTTCGCAAACGGCGGACTCGAACTTCCGGTATTGTTCGCGAACCTGCGAACCGCGCGAACCGCCACTGAATTCAATAGGCAGGCGAACTTTAAAACCTACAAGGACTCTTTCTGGCCACAATAGTGATGGAAAAGTTGTTTCAAGGGTACTAACACCTGGACTGTCGCATGCTGGAGGGGGATCCCTGGCAAAACTCCCATGGAAAATTACATAGTTTATGCAAAGTCTGCTTTTAAGCCATAATGGGCCTAAATCAACTAACATTCCCAAAGTGGCTGTCTCAAAACATCCCGGACAGAAGATAGATTGATAGATAGGATAGAGAGATATACATAGATTGATAGTTAGATAGAATCGATAGAAGAGAAATAGATAGATTTGTTAGATATATAATTACCCTAATAAAGTCTAATAATTAAACATGCGTTCTTGGACCCAACTAGGTTGTGTTAAGTAGTACTGTTCTTCGCACTTTCAGCCCTGTAACTCCCCCTATTGGTGGAGGTCTATATGGCGGTTATGATTACCACAAAGTATAACAACAAGACACGGGGTCTGGGACCCATGGTAATTTTGTTGTGATAAGTAAAACTTTTCTTATCACTTGAATCCAGGGTCGGCTCCAGAACGAATGAAATGGGGGGGCATTTTTTTTAACGAGGGGGCACACATTTACAAAGCATGTATGAGAGTCAAAATAAGAGCAGACCTACATATTCTGCAGGAAAGTGGCTGGCTTATCCCCCACTATTAACATTTGGAGAATATGTGCTAAATCACTAGGTAAAATAATTAAGTCTAAATCCTATGCAGTGCACTAAAACAGAGCCATTAAACTTGAGACCCCCAGTGCAATAGCTCCTTAAAAACAATTCACCCCTTAATCACCATGATCCAAAACCCTTAAACTCATTCTCAAATCTCAATCATGTCCCCTAAACAGCCATTCACCCCAAACCCCCCTATGCAATTAACCCCTTTGTTTGCAATAGCAGTGAGGATACTAGGTTTTCAGGTACTGGAAATTTTGTAGATTAGATTTAGCTATACCTGTTTCAAAATAACGAATGGATATCAGGCTACTTAATACAACCTATGTACTGTGAACCTTTAAGAACCTATAAGAATATGATTGTATCATATAAATATAAGTCTATAAATGACTACCGGCTTCTATCGATGCCTCAAAAGTGCACTGTGAACTTAGGCCCGGCACAGTGCACTTTTTGAGGCATCGATAAAAGCCGGTAGCCATTTATAGACTTATATTTATATGATACAATCATATTCTTATCATAGTCTATTGTTTAAAAAAATTAGTAACTCACGATGTTTAGGTAAATTTAATAGGGTTAAGACAAGTCCAAAAAGTCTCTAATTAACTTCCAATTCCAAATAAGAGGTTAAGACACGGAGCTCCTTGCAGATGCGTGATGCAACCTCACAGTTCGGCAGCTAACTCTGCCCCCTGCATGCAGCATTACATAACAATTCATTATTTTATTTATTATTTTTAAAGTGTGTGTATATATATATATATATATATATATATATATATATATATATATATATATATACACACACATATATATTTACACATACATTCACACACACATTTACACATACATAGTATACACACACATATTTACACATACACACACATTTACACCCACATACATATTTACACATACTCATGCACACATTTATACACAATACACATACATACACAAACACACATACATACAAAAACACACACACATGATGGTTGGGTTCAGGGTGGAGGAGGAGACTCCTAAGACTACCTGCTGGCTGGGTAATAGAAGCACATTAACAGTCAGAAACCTATGCGCAGCTCCTCTCATGCAACTGTTCCACCTGACTGGGTAGGGGCCCTAAGCAGAATGACAGAACAGGGCCCCTACCCAGAACAAAAAATACTTCAAAGAAATGGGACAATGCACCATGAGCACAGATATACATCCACACTCACCTCACAGATACATATATATATATATATATATATATATATATATATATATATATATACACATACACACACATATACATACACACATTATATATATATACACACATTATATATATATAAACACACACATACAAACAGTACACAGATACACACACATACAAGACACACACAGTACACAAATACAGACACACACAGTACACAGATACAGACACACACACAGTACACAGATACACACATGTACACACAGATACAGACACACACACACAGTACACAGATACACACATGTACACACAGATACAGACACACAGTACACAGATACACACATGTACACACAGATACAGACACACAGTACACAGATACACACACAGATACAGGCACACAATATACAGATATACACACACAGTACACAGATACACACACACACTTCAACAGTACGCATAGATACACATACCTCAAATTTGTCCTGTTTTTTTTCCACTGCCCTAAAAATACTGGAATGTATTGGCAGATCTACATGAGCTCCTGCAGTGGTCCATAAATCACTGTGTAGAATGTTGCAATCTAGCATTTCTAGGGCAGTGGGGAGGCAGGAAAAATTGGAGGAAAATAGGCAAATCAAATAATGAAAAAAACATTGTCAGTAAATTGTCAGTAAAATTCATATATATTCATGTCCCTTTAATGAAATGCTCTAATCCAGTAATACATATTTTACAAATTGACACCTTTTACTTAAATCAACTAAAGCTGCAATAAAATATGTTTTTCTGTTTGTAACCTATAAATAATTAATCTTGTGCCAGAGTGCTGTCAGATGTAGCTCACTAGTGTTTATTTAAAGGGCAGTGTATGTTCACTTAAAGTAATATTCTTATTGTTAAGCTTTAATGGTGATAGTTTTCTTCTACATTAAAAAACAAAAATATTGAAATAAAGGGGAAAGAGGAAAGAAAAGGAGAGAGATGATAAAAAGTAAAGGGGTAATGGCATAGAGAGAGACAGGAGGTGAGATAGTGAGAGATGAGGAGGAAAGAAGAAGAAAAAAAGAGGGAGAGTGGAGAAAAAGAATAGAAATATTTTTCCCTGTTATGCAGCACATTTATACAGTGTCCTGAACAGAGAATTCACAAACACTAAGCAGCCCTTCTGCTCTAGGAGGGGTTAAAAGGCTGTGACCTGCTGTGAACTGCAGTTCAGCACACACACAAAAATATATTTATTGCTGACCTCTGCCCCTCTCTTACCTCTCATTGATTTTCTTTCATGTGGCTGATCACTGTTAGCTGCCTCAAAGCAAAAGAACCGCGCTTGGGCAGGAAGAAGGGGGAGAGAAGGGAGGGGACAGCTCTTAACAGGAAGTGCTGCTATAATTCAGGGAAATAGCTACAGAACAGCACACTGAATGTGCTGCTTATTACAACTTCCCCCATTCTGTCCAGGGTGCTCTTTCAGTTCCTCAGAGGCTCCCAAAATCGCACTACAGAACAGATTGCAAATCGGCACAGGCAGCCAGCAGTCTGCAGTTAGAGTCTAATAATAAAAAAAAAACTCTTTGCACTGCAGCAGCCCTGTGTTTTGAGGGGGCACAGCATTCCATTTGGGTGGGCATTGCCCCCCAAAGCCCCCCTTGGTGCCGACCCTGCTTGAATCCCTCTTACCCCCCCTTTTGTTGGAGCTCTATATGGCCTGCATGATTAGCCTGACAAAGTATAATAATAAAACATCTGGTCCTGGACCCCTGGTAATTAGGTTGTGTTTAAGTAGTACTATTCTTATAACTGTAATCCCTGTTACTCCCCCTATCAAGGGAGGTCTATATGGCCTGCATGATTACCCTGACAAAGTATAACATCAAGACACACGGTGTTGGACCCATGATAACTAGCTTGTGTTAATTAGTACTTTTCTTAGCACTTTAATCCCTGTTCCCCCCCCCCCCCCTATCGGGGGTGGTCTATATGGCCTGCCTGATTACCCTGAAAAAATATAATAATAAGACATGCGGTCTGGGACCCATGTTAACTAGGTTGTGTTTTAAGTAGTACCATTCTTAGCACTTTAATCTCTGTAACTCCCCCTATTTGGTGAGGTCTATACGGCCTGGATGATTACCCATACAAAATATAATAATAAGACATCTGCTCTTGGTCTGCGACCCATGGTAACTATGTTGTGTTAATTAGTAATGTCCTTCGCATTTTAATAGCTGTTACTCATACTCACCCTATCGGTGGAGATCTATATAGGGTTGCCACCTGCCCCGGTTTCACCGGGACAGTCCCGGTCTAAGGCTCTGTGTCCCGTGTCCCGGAACTAGCCTCAAATGCCCCGGGCTAAACGCTCCTCTGGCGCAGCAAGCAGCAGTGAGCAGAGTGACTTTAAAAAAACTTAAGCTGGCTAGAGGAGCGCTTAGCACGGGGTGACAAAAACGGGTAGGTGGAGTCTGCTGCCTGCAGGAGAGACAGTGATTAGTGTGGGACAGTGGGAGGGGGGAAGTCAGAGGATCGAGTAGGGGAGTCTCAGTCATCACATCCGGCTGCAGGTGTTAGAAGTGCGGTGGCCGCGCAGCGGGCTGTCTGCCTGCTGAAACATGGCCAGACCACAACCTCAGTCGACTGTAGGTCCACTGCAGCAGCAGTCTTGCTGGAGCCCTTGCCCCGGCCGGCCCTAAGCCAACAAGAGCAGTGCAGCCAGTCACAGGGAAACTGTGAGTAATACTTGTAATACTGTGTCTGCTGTTTTTTTCTAACTGATATGGTCCTTTTTTTGTGGGGGCTTATGTGTAAATATTATATATTATATATATATATTATATATATATATATTATATATATATATTATATATATATATATTATATATATATATTATATATATATATATTATATTATATATATTATATATATATATATATATATAATATTATATATTATATTATATATATATATTATAATATATATATATATATATATATATATTATATTATATATATTATATTATATTATATATATATATATATATTATATATATTATATTATATATATTATATATATATATATATAATAAAAATTGATTTCATAACGAATTTGAGGCAGCGAGAAGCCACACCCCAAGCCACGCCCCAGGCCACGCCCTCTCCACGCCCACTTAAAAAGTGTCCAGGAATTTTCTGGACAAAAGGTGGCAACCCTAGGTCTATATGGCCTGCATGATTACCCTTACAAAATATAATAACCAAACATATGCTCTGGGACCCATGGTAAGTAGGTTGTGTTAAGTAGTACTGTTCTTTGCAGTTTAATACCAGTTACAACACCAAATCAACCAGGTCTATCCGGCCTTCATGATTAGCTGCACCCAAACCCCAAAAAAAGGCGAGTGGTCTTAGACTAACACCCATGGCTAACTCGGTTGTTTCAATTAGTACTATTCTTAGCACTTTCATCCCTGTTACGGGCGGTCTACATGGCCATCATGATTAGCCGAACAAAATACTACAATCCAACCTTTGCTCAGTCTTCATAGGCCCTTCATTGTCTGTATTTTGATAGTACAGTTCTTATTATTTTTATAGCTGATACAACACCGAATGGTGGCAGCTCTATATGACCTGCATGATTAGCCGCACCCAATACAAAAATAAATCCAAGCGGTCTTGCATTAACACCCATGGCTAACTCTGTTGTTTCAAGTAGTACTATTCTTAGCACTTTCATCTCATCATCCCTGTTACTTCCAGGATTCTCGGTGGTGGTCTACATGGCCATCATGATTAGCCTAACCAAATACTACAATCCAACCTTGGCTCAGTCTTCCTAAGGCCCTTCATTGGCTGTATTTTGGTAGTACTGTTCTTATTAGTTTAATACCTGATACAACACTGAATGGTGGCAGCTCTATATGGCCTGCATGAATAGCCGCACCCAAAGCCAAAAAAAAGCCAAGCGGTCTTGGATTAACACCCATGGCTAACTCAGTTGTTTCAAGTAGTACTATTCTTAGCACTTTCATCTCATCCCTGTTACTTCCAGGACTCTCGGTGGTGGTCTACATGGCCATCATGATTACCCTCACCAAAATATAACAACAATACGTGCGTGCAGGGAACCATGGTAAGGTTACTTACTTTCGCAAAATCGAGTATAACAGTTGCAGGCAGAGGTTCTGACCCTGCATTATGGCTGCACCTCTCCCTAAAAGAGGCATGCGTTACAGAGTCTGTGGGCATGTATGCAAAGAGCTGGCCTGCCTAAAAAGAGGAGCAAGGCTGTACAGGTTGTTCTCCTTCAGCCGTTTTATACGCTGTCCCACGGCCACGACCCTCAACAACCACAACAGAATGAAACACCACATATGCCATCCTTTTGAACAACAGAGTACAGGTATGGCATTGATTTTAGTTACACTGCGATATTTATTATGAACCGTGAAATTGAAAACAAAAACATGATTGGACACCAAGTACAGTACAGGTCGTTCTCCTTCGGCCTTTTTAGAATAGTGTTCCTGACCCCCAACAAAAACAACAGCAGGAAAGAGGACATATGGCATCCTTTTGAACAATAGATGACAGGTAAGGCATAGATTTTAGAAAGCCATAGATAATTTTTTTGCAACTGTGAAATTAAAAAAAAACATTGATTGGACACCCAGCACACTTCTTTATCCTTAGGCCTTTTTATAAGAGGCTCCCAGAACCTCAACTGAAACAACAGCATGAAAGAGGACATATGGCATCCTTGTGAACAATTGATTACAGTTAAGGCATTGATTCTAGAATCCCAGAGATCATTTATATGACCCGGGAAATAGAAAAAAACATTGATTGGACACCCAGTACACTTCTTTATCCTTAGGCCTTTTTATAAGAGGCTCCCGGAGCCTCAACAGAAAAAACATTATGAAAGAGGACATATGTCATCCTTTTGAATAATAGATTACAGGAAAGGCATTGATTTTAGAAACCCAGAGATCATTAGTTGCAACCGGGAAATAGAAAAAAACATTGATTAGACACCCAGTACACTTATTTATTCTTAGGCCTTTTTAATAAGAGGGTCCCGGAGCCTCAACCGAAACAACAGCATGAAAGAGGACATATGTCATCCTTTTGAATAATAGATTACAGGAAAGGCATTGATTTTAGAATCCCAGAGATCATTTATATGACCCGGGGAATAGAAAAAAACATTGATTAGACACCCAGTACACTTATTTATCCTCAGGCCTTTTTAATAAGAGGGTCACGGAGCCTCACCCGAACAACAGCATGAAAGAGGGCATATGTCATCCTTTTGAATAATAGATTACAGGAAAGGCATTGATTATAGAAACCCACAGATCATTATTTGCAACCGTCAAATCTAAAAAAACATTGATTAGACACCCAGTACACTTATTTATCCTTAGGCCTTTTTAATAAGAGGGTCCCGGAGCCTCAACCGAAACAACAGCATGAAAGAGGACATATGTCATCCTTTTGAATAATAGATTACAGGAAAGGCATTGATTTTAGAATCCCAGAGATCATTTATATGACCCGGGAAATAGAAAAAAACATTGATTAGACACCCAGTACACTTATTTATTCTTAGGCCTTTTTAATAAGAGGGTCCCGGAGCCTCAACCGAAACAACAGCATGAAAGAGGGCATATGTCATCCTTTTGAATAATAGATTACAGGAAAGGCATTGATTTTAGAATCCCAGAGATCATTTATATGACCTGGGAAATAGAAAAAAACATTGATTAGACACCCAGTACACTTATTTATCCTCAGGCCTTTTTAATAAGAGGGTCCCGGAGCCTCAACCGAAACAACAGCATGAAAGAGGACATATGTCATCCTTTTGAATAATAGATTACAGGAAAGGCATTGATTTTAGAAACCCACAGATCATTATTTGCAACCGGGAAATAGAAAAAAACATTGTTTAGACACCCAGTACACTTATTTATCCTTAGGCCTTTTTAATAAGAGGGTCCCAGAGCCTCAACCGAAACAACAGCATGAAAGAGGACATATGTCATCCTTTTGAATAATAGATTACAGGAAAGGCATTGATTTTAGAATCCCAGAGATCATTTATATGACCCGGGAAATGGAAAAAAACATTGATTAGACACCCAGTACACTTATTTATTCTTAGGCCTTTTTAATAAGAGGGTCCCGGAGCCTCAACCGAAACAACAGCATGAAAGAGGACATATGTCATCCTTTTGAATAATAGATTACAGGAAAGGCATTGATTTTAGAATCCCAGAGATCATTTATATGACCTGGGAAATAGAAAAAAAACATTGATTAGACACCCAGTACACTTATTTATTGTTAGGCCTTTTTAATAAGAGGGTCCCGGAGCCTCAACCGAAACAACAGCATGAAAGAGGACATATGTCATCCTTTTGAATAATAGATTACAGGAAAGGCATTGATTTTAGAATCCCAGAGATCATTTATATGACCCGGGAAATAGAAAAAAACATTGATTAGACACCCAGTACACTTATTTATCCTCAGGCCTTTTTAATAAGAGGGTCCGGAGCCTCAACCGAAACAACAGCATGAAAGAGGACATATGTCATCCTTTTGAATAATAGATTACAGGAAAGGCATTGATTTTAGAATCCCAGAGATCATTTATATGACCCGGGAAATAGAAAAAAACATTGATTAGACACCCAGTACACTTATTTATCCTCAGGCCTTTTTAATAAGAGGGTCCCAGAGCCTCAACCGAAACAACAACATGAAAGAGGACATATGTCATCCTTTTGAATAATAGATTACAGGAAAGGCATTGATTTTAGAAACCCACAGATCATTATTTGCAACCGGTATATAGAAAAAAAAATTGATTAGACACCCAGTACACTTATTTATCCTCAGGCCTTTTTAATATGAGGGTACCGGAGCCTCAACCGAAACAACAGCATGAAAGAGGACATATGTCATCCTTTTGAATAATAGATTACAGGAAAGGCATTGATTTTAGAATCCCAGAGATCATTTATATGACCCGGGAAATAGAAAAAAAACATTGATTAGACACCCAGTACACTTCTTTATCCATAGGCCTTTTTAGCAGAGGCTCCAGGACCCTCAACAAAAACAAGAGCAGGGAGGTGGGCATAGGAGTACAATGGAGTGTGACAATAATAATGTGAAGGGGAAGATTGCAGAGTTGTGGCATTTTAATTTTGTTATCGTGGGAAGTACTTGCAATGACCTTGCTCTGGTGAATCCATATTGCAAATGTTTTTTTTAAGGCACTGTTTGTCTATTTTTTGAATATCAGCATTTGGTAATTGAAGCTCAACTTAAGGCTGGTGAGAACCGACTTTTCTTCTGGCTGTTTGCAAATTTTGTGGCTCTGGACAAACATGTGAATAAGGGGCCATCAGCCATATTCTGCACGCAACCCCTTTGATGATTGACAATAAACATGTGTCACCTGCAATCAGAGCCCGTTACTTCTGTCTAAATCATCTTCCTGGTATGGATAGGCCACTGTTTCACACAGCAAGTCCGAAGCTTGAACTACAAGATTGTCTTGAGTATGGTAGGAAACCAAAGTTTATTTAATTCTGTACTATCACCACAAAAGCTGAACTTCTTTAACCAAGGAAAATGCAAGCAACTTCATGTGCTTATGGATGACAAGGACGTCCTGTCCTGTGGTGCACAGAGATGAAGATGATTTTGGGCCTCCCTGTACACTACCCAGATGTCTCCAACATCACCAGAAACACAAGACAGCGACTCTTGGGAAGTTCCTGGAGTGTTCCGGTAGCCATCTCTTTGCGCCCCGAAAGGAATACTTTATCAGTGTTTTTGTATACATCCAACAACAGCTTCGGAGACTGTGGTGACGCACATGTTATTTACTGTTGTTCCAGCTGTGGCAATATCAATTGGCATTAAAAAGGTAAGATTTGGGGGGGCGGAGCCTATAGCTGTTGCGGTAGGACGTGTGTTTGAGGAGCTCCAGGTCTTACAATTTACTTTGGAGTTAGTTTTCAACCTTAATTTAATTTTCTTTTTGGGATTCATAGTCACACTTTCTGGGGCTATCCAAGAGGAGCCTGGAGATACCTTACTCATATCGGCTTACCTATGTTCCTCAGCTGACTGTGTTACAGCTAGCCGCGACACTGAGAGGCCTCTCTAGCCTGATAGTGCTGTCAAAGCTGCCGCCAATATCCCCCCCCCCCAGGACCCTGGTTTATCAAACCAGTTCTATAGTAACTGGACAACTCGTTAATCACAACTATTGACAAAGAGAAGGAAAAGCACTAGTCACCCCTTATATTAACAGGTACGGAGACCTGTTTTTTGCGTTTCCAATATGGCGCCGGACACCCCTGAATGAAAAAAAAAGGTAAGATTTGGACTAGTGACGCACATTTTATGCACGCTGTGGCCATTGCAATTTGCATTAAAAAGAATCTGCTAACAACCACTACCTACAACCACACCTGACTCCTGAAGTCAAGCTTCAGTTATTAACTCAAGTTAAATTAAATTTTTTTTTTTTTTATTATGCTCAGCAGATTCAAAACATACCATTCTTCTAGTCATATCACACGACATGTCAAAATGCTGCATGGAAAATGGCAGTGTGCAAAGTCATAATCTTAGTGAACCTATAAGTGCATTACATTTTCTAAAATAAACAAAAATACAGAGAAAAAAAAAAAAAAAAAAAAAGGAAAGAGGACATATGGCATCCTTTTGAACATTTAAGGCATTGATTTGAGAAACCCAGAGATAATTTGTTGCAACCGGGAAATCTAAAAAAACCTTGATTAGACACCCAGTACACTTATTTATCCTTAGGCCTTATTAGCAGAGGCTCCAGGACCCTCAACAAAACCAGCAGTAGGAAAGAGGACATATGGCATCCTTTTGAAAAATAGATTTCTGGAAAGGCATTGATTTTAGAAACCCGGGGATAATTTGTTTCAACCAGGAAATCTAAAAAAACATTGATTAGACACCCAGTACACTTCTTTATCCTTAGGCCTTTTTATAAGAGGCTCCCGGAGCCTCAACAGAAACAACAGCATGAAAGAGGACATATGGCATCCTTGTGACTAATAGATTACAGGAAAGGCATTGATTTTAGAAACCTGGGGATAATTTGTTGCAACCGTGAAATCTAAAAAAAGATTGATTAGACACCCAGTACACTTATTTATCCTTAGGCCTTTTTAGCAGAGGCTCCAGGACCCTTCACAAAACCAGCAGCATGAAAGAGGACATATGGCATCCTTTTGAAAATTAGATTACAGGAAAGGCATTGATTTTAGAAACACAGAGATCATTAGTTGCAACCGTGAAATCTAAAAAAACATAGATTATACACCCAGTACCCTTCTTTACCCTTAGGCCTTTTTATAGGAGGCTCCCGGAGCCTCAACAGAAACAACAGCATGAAAGAGGACATATGGCATCCTTGTGACTAATAGATTACAGGAAAGGCATTGATTTTAGAAACCCGGGGATAATTTGTTGCAACCGTGAAATCTAAAAAAAGATTGATTAGACACCCAGTACACTTATTTATCCTTAGGCCTTTTTAGCAGAGGCTCCAGGACCCTCCACAAAACCAGCAGCATGAAAGAGGACATATGGCATCCTATTGAAAATTAGATTACAGGAAAGGCATTGATTTTAGAAACACAGAGATCATTAGTTGCAACCATGAAATCTAAAAAAAATTAGATTATACACCCAGTACACTTCTTTATCCTTAGGCCTTTTTATAAGAGGCTCCCGGTCGGAGCCTCAACAGAAACAACAGCATGAAAGAGGACATATGGCATCCTTGTAAATAATCGATTACAGGAAAGGCATTGATTTTAGAAACCCGGGGATAATTTGTTGCAACCGTGAAATCTAAAAAAACATTGATTAGACACCCAGTACACTTATTTATCCTTAGGCCTTTTTTTAGCAGAGGCTCCAGGACCCTCAACAAAACCAGCAGCAGGAAAGAGGACATATGGCATCTTTTTGAAAATTAGATTACAGGAAAGGCATTGATTTTAGAAACCCGGAGATAATTTGTTGCAACCGGGAATTTGAATCAAACAAATGATTCGATGGACACCCAGTACACTTATTTCTCCTTCGGCCTTTTTATAAGAGGGTCCAGGACCCTCAAAAAAAACACCAGCAGGAAAGAGGACGTATGGCATCCTTTTGAAAAATAGAGTACAGGTACAGCATTGATTTTACAAACCCAGAGATAATTTTGGTCAAATGTGAAATAGAAAAAAATTTGAGTGGACACCCAGTACACCTCTTTCTCCTTAGGCCTTTTTATAAGAGGGTCCAGGACCCTGAAACAAAATACCAGCAGGAAAGAGAACATATGGCATCCTTTTGAACAATAGAGTACTGGTACGGCATTGATTTTAGAAACCCACAGATAATTGTTTGGAAAGTGAAATAGCCCCATAAACCATGCTTGGACTCCCACTCCAGGTCGTTCTCCTTCAGCTTTTTTATAAGAGGGTCCAGCACCCTCAACAGAAACAACTGCAGGAAACACCACCACATATGCCATCCTTTTGCACAAGCGAGTACAGGTATGGCATCCATTTTAGAAACCCAGAGATAATTGAGAGGAACCAGGAACATTTTTCTAAAAATTTGATGGGGCACCCATTACAGGTCGTTCTCCTTCAGCCTTTTTATACCATGGGCCACGACCCGCAACAGGCACAACAGCATGAAACACCACATATGCCACCCTTTTGCACAATAGAGTACAGGTATGGCATAGATGGAACACAGAGTTAATTTAGAGCAACCAAGAGACGGATAAAGATGCTTGGTTGGTCCTCCTCCTTCAAATTTGTGGCATTTTGCGTTCAATTTAATGTTCCACCAGATATGAGTAATTTGCTAAGTTGTACAATTCGTAACAGTTTAATCACTAGTGTTATGTGCCTTATTTTTTTTATTTGAGTTTTGTACCCACAGAGCTGTAGCAGAGGCCAGAAAAATTAGGAATGTACAAATGACTGAAAAAATTGGGTATTGTTGTCGCAACTGCTGTAGCAGCAGCCAGAAAAATTGATGTCTGTAAAACATTTATAAAGTGCCCTAAAAGCTTGTGGCTTGAACACTAGTTGTTGGCGGATAAGTCAAGCAAGTCCTCCGGCTTTATAAAAAAAAAAAGGCCAGCCTGTTTACCAGTTGTAGCCCAAGCCAGCTCATCTCATCATCAGGCCTTTTTTATTCAAATGTATCGCCCAATGTCAGTCCCTTCGGGATCCAGCCCTCATTCATTTTTATAAAAGTGAGATAGTCAAGGCTTTTTTGACCTAGGCGACTCCTCTTCTCAGTGACAAAACCTCCTGCTGCACTGAAAGTCCTTTCGGACAGGACACTTGAAGTGGGTCAGGCCAGAAGTTCCATTGCAAATTGGGATAGCTCAGGCCACAAGTCCAGCCTGCACACCCAGTAGTCAAGGGGTCCATCGCTCCTGAGAGTGTCGAGATCTGCAGTTAAAGCTAGGTAGTCTGCTACCTGTTGGTTGAGTCTTTCTCTAAGGCTGGATCCCGAAAGGCTCTGATGGTGCATGGGAGTTAAAAAGGTACGCATGTCCTCCATCAACAAGACGTCAGGAAAGCGTCCGATCCTTGCCGCCGTGGTCGTGGGAGGAGGATTAATTTAATCTCTTCCCCTGTTACATTCCCGTGGTGCTGTGACATCACCCTTATACGCTGTGTAAAGCATAGTTTTTAATTTATTATGAAAATGCTCCATCCTTTCCGACTTGCAGGAATTTGGTAACATTTCAGGCACTTTATGCTTATTCCGGGGGTCGAGGAGCGTGGACACCCAGTACAGGTCATTCTCCTTCAGCTTTTTTATACGAGGGTCCCTCAACAGGCACGACAGCATGAAAGAACCCATTTGAACAAGGTTGGATGCCAAGCTAATCATGTCCCGTTCCTCCTCCTCACTGATCTCACTGATGGTATCTTCTTCCCCCCAGCCACGTACAACACCACGGGTACCAGAGAGGTGACAACAACGAGCACCCTGGGATGCCTGTTGTGCTCGGTCTTCCTCCTCCTCCTCAAAGCCACATTCCTCCTCTGACTCCTCTTCCTCACAATCCTCTTCCTGCGTTGCCGCAGGTCCAACAAGCGATGCTAATTAGGCTGTTTGTGGGGGTGATGGACACCACAACTCTCCCGCTTCCTCTTCACGCTCATCTACTGCCTGATCCAGCACTCTTCGCAGGGCACGCTCCAGGAAGAAAACAAATGGTATGATGTCGCTGATGGTGCCTTCCGTGCGACTGACAAGGTTTGTCACCTCCTCAAAAGGACGCATGAGCCTACAGGCATTGCGCATGAGCGTCCAGTAATTTTGAAAAAATATCCCCAGCTCCCCAGAGGCTGGCCTAGCACCCCGGTCATACAAATACTCATTAACAGCTTTTTCTTGTTGTAGCAGGTGGTCAAACATTAGGAGTGTTGAATTCCACCGTGTCGGGCTGTCGCAAATCAAGCGACTCACTGGCAGGTTGTTTCGACGCTGGATATCGGACAAGTGCGCCATGGCCGTGTAGGAACGCCTGAAATGGCCACACACCTTCCTGGCCTGCTTCAGGACGTCCTGTAAGCCTGGGTACTTATGGACAAATCATTGTACAATTAGATTACACACATGTGCCATGCACGGCACATGTGTCAACTTGCCCAATTTCAATGCCGCCACCAAATTACTTCCATTGTCAGAAACAACCTTGCCAATCTCCAGTTGGTGCGGAGTCAGCCACAGATCCACCTGTGCGTTCAGGGCGGTCAGGAGTGCTGGTGCGGTGTGACTCTCCGCTTTCAGGCAAGTCAACCCCAAGACGGCGTGACACTGCAGTACCCTGGATGTAGCATAGTACCTGGGGAGCTGGGGGGGTGCCATAGATGTGGAGCAAGACGCAGAAGTTGAAGAGGACTCAGCCGAGGAAGAGGTTATGGAAGAGGATGGAGTAGGAGGAGTAGAGGAGGTAGCAGCAGGCCTGCCTGCAAGTCGTGGCGGTGTCACCAACTCTTCTGCAGAGCCACGCATTCCATGCTTGTCAGAAGTCAGCAGGTTTACCCAATGCGCAGTGTAGGTGATATACCTGCCCTGACCATGCTTTGCAGACCAGCTATCCGTGGTCATATGGACCCTTGCCCCAACGCTGTGTGCCAGACATGCCATAACTTCCTTTCTCACAACAGAGTACAGGTTTGGGATTGCCTTTTGTGAAAATAAATTTCTGCCAGGTACCTTCCACTGCGGTGTCCCAATAGATACAAATTTTTTGAAAGCATCAGACTCCACCAGCTTGTATGGTAAAAGCTGGCGGGCTAAGAGTTCAGACAAGCCAGCTGTCAGACGCCGGGCAAGGGGGTGACTTTGAGAAATTGGCTTCTTACGCTCAAACATGTCCTTGACAGACACCTGACTGTGGGCAGATGACCAGGAACTGCTACGTAAGAGAGACTGAGTGGAGGATGGTTGAGAGGGGGCAAGGAGGACAGCACTGGTTGACGTGGCTGAAGATGCTGGAGCAGGAGGAGGAGGGCGGCTTTCACTTTGTGTGCTGCTTCTACTCATGTGTTCTTCCCATCGGCCTTTGTGATGGGAGACCATGTGCCTTTGCAAAGCAGTTGTACCTAGGTGGCTGTTGGACTTCCCATGACTCAGTTTCTTTTGGCACAGGTTGCAAATGGCATCGCTGTTGTCAGAGGCAGACACACAAAAAAAATGCCACACTGCTGAGCTCTGCGATGACGGCATTCTGGTGGTGGCAACAGCATGCGTTGATGGGCGTCGGCATGCTGTCTGGCTGACCCCTGGTGATGATGCATGCTATCTGACTGTGCCACTAGCTCCTTGAGACGACCTCCCCATGCTTCCAAATAGTCTCCTCCTCCTCTCTGTCTCCCCATCTGAACTTTCCCCCTCTTCTTCTTCTCTTCTAGCAGGCACCTACGTGACATCCACCAACACATCATCATCAACCGCTTCACTTGTATCTGAAACATCAAGAAAGGAAGCAGCAGCGGGTACAACATCATCATCATCACACCGTACCTCCATGTTGGTAATGCTGCCTGACTGAGACTGATCACTATTATCTACATCCTCTGTCAATGATGGTTACGCATCACTCATTTCTTCAAAATGATGTGTCAATAACTCCTGTGACAGATCAAGTGAAGCGGCTGTGGTGCTAGTGTTGGTGGTGGCGACAGGCGGGGGAGTGTCACTGGTCACTTGAGACCTGCCCAAAGCACAGCTGGACGTAGATGGTGCGTCAAGGTTAGGAGGACTAGCAGTGGAAGCTGAAGAAGATTGGGTGTCCTGTGTTAGCCATTCAACTAGGTCCTCCTCAGAAGTTTTTGCGTCCCCCCTGGCACCCGGCGTCTGAACAATGTGCATATTTGTAGGGTCTAAAGGAATCACAGCACCACGACCACGGAACCTGTGGGGTGGCCTGCCTCTGCCAAGTACTCTGACAACAAATATGATTGTTTGGCACTAGTTGGCAAATGGGCCTGTCTGGCACTGTCATGGATTCATTCATATTCTTGCTGGCCCTTTAATTTACCTGCTCACTCACCTTGCAAGGTTATTTAAACCTTGGACACTCCCTTCCTGTTGCTTCAGTATTGTGGTTACTAGCTGTATTCTTTGATCTACTCTAGCTCAAGGAGTACCCTCCTAAGTACAGGAATTCGTCCTAAGGCTTATACTAACTACGCCAAGGAACTAAACCTCCTGGGTTTCAGAGGATTACAACTTTATTGGATTGCTTATCCACTTTGATATAACTACTTGAAGCCTTCTGGCCGTGACACACGGTAACTCCTTGCTGACTTTAACTCTCGTGTACTTGGTTGCTCTGGTAGCTAGCACCAGAACCAGCAAGGGAAAAGCATTAATTCAAGGAAGAACTCTCTGCAGAGACATATGCACCAAATCACTGTAAATAGCCTGCACAAACTTACACAACAGCATTCCTGCTGTGCCGCTCACACACGGCCGCTTGCTGTGCGTGTCTCCTCTCCCTCAGCTGTCAGCTCGGAACGCTGTGCGGCCTCTCCCTCAGCCTGTCAGCTCTGAACACTGCGTGGCACACAGACGCACTGATCAACAGGCGCCCGCTACTCCCTCTCCACTGAACTTCAGTTACTGTGTAGCCGTAGCCCTCTGTGCCTGGACTTGCCGCATCCACAGAGAGGTAAGAGTCACCCGTCTCACCTCATGCCTCACAGCATATATTAGGAGACAGCAGATATACCATTATTTCTGTGACATCTCTCATTTCTATTTAGCAAGATTCTCATTACTCCTCATTAGCATTACAGCAGTGAACTGAACTTCAAGCTTGCAACTAAACCTAATTCAGATTTACTGATTAGGTCACACGAATTCAATAGCAACATACTTGCCAATAATAAAGGATACATTGTACTCACACAGTGTGTCTTTGTTACACGGCATACAATCCAATACTTCCGCAGTTGAGATCCATAAGTACCTGACCTTACAGAATACTGAAGCCGTAAAAAGGATGGATCCAGCGGAGTTACCCCAAATTGTCTACGCTCTCACAGAGGGTTGATCAACTCATTCATGGTCTCAGGGATTTACAGGCTCAAAATGTAACTCTCAGCAACATTATCAAAGACTCCATTGGCAAGCCCCCTGCACCAGAGACCCCCCCCGAACCTCAAGTCTCTATGCCAGACAAATTCCACGGAGACAGGGCCTTGTTCACTCAGTTCAAAAATTCTTGCAATTTACTATTCAGTTTAAAACCTAAAACCTATGCAACCTCGCAAGTGGGTTGACTCTTTCTTTGAACTGGACCACCCTATACTTTCATCATTAGAAGATTTCTTCAAAGAAATGGCAATCCTCTATCAAGACATCAACACCCAGCTCACAGCTGAAACCAAAATGAGATCACTAAGACAAGGGAAAAGGCATGTGGAAGAATACTTAAGTGAGTTCAAGCAATATAGCAAGGATACGGAATGGAGTGAAATAGCTCTTAGGAACCAGTATCGCCTTGGCTTAAACGAAGCTCTAAAAGACGAACTCGCTCGCACAGAGCTCCCTAGGTCTTTGGATGGTCTAATCACCCTCAGTATCCAGATAGATAGAAGGCTGAGGGAGCGCAAATCTGAAAGACAAGGGTTGGATACCATCAGTAAACCTGCTCCCTCGTACCATAAACCCATAGTAACTCAAGCAGCTGAACCAATGGACCTTGGGTTTACAAAGGGACCGTTACAGCCCGAGGAAAGGAACCGCAGATGCATAAACAACCTCTGCATGTACTGCGCTTCCAATAACCACACTGTTAAGGACTGTCCCATCCTCCAAAGACAAAAAAGACATAAGTCTAAGCTCAAAACAACCTGTTTGACTACTAATTTAAATCAAGTTGCTTATTGTTCCTTGTCTCTTACTTTGCAGTGGGATCAGCATCAGGTACTCACTGAAGCAATCATCGACTCTGGGGCGCAGTCATCCTATATCAATGCTGTTTTTGTCACTGTAAATAAAATTCCCACTGTTTTGAAAGCAAGACCCGTGTCGATTTGAGTCATTGATGGTACTACCATCAGTTCTGGTCCTATCACACATGAGACAGTCCCCATTAGGGTATCTACCTCATCAGCACACACTGAATACATCACATTCGATGTTATTAACTCTCCCATGTTCCAGGTAGTACTCGGCTTGCAATGGTTGCAGATACACCAACCCACCATTCACTGGGACCGTCTCAAAGTAGAATTCCTCTCACCGTTCTGTAAGAATACTTGTTTTATTCATCCATTGATTTGTACTCTCTCCCAGAAGCAGAATACCCTTCCAGAAGATTATCATGACTACCTTGATGTGTTCAGTGAAAAGGAGGCAAAAACACTCCCCCCTCACCGTCCATATGACTGCCCCATTGATCTCTTACCCGGGGCGGCTATACCGTATGGTCACATCTATCCCCTTTCTGAACCGGAGCTAGAACATCTAAAAAATTACTTATCTGAAAACCTGAGGAAAGGCTTCATACAACCATCAACATCCCCTGCTGGTGCAGGCATCTTCTTCGTGAGGAATAAGGATCACTCACTTTGCCCAATTATCGACTATCGAGAACTCAACAAGCGGACGGTGAAGAACCGATACCCCCTACCGCTAATTCCTGAACTCATAGAACATCTCAGACAGGCTACCATATATACTAAATTAGACCTCCGTGGAGCCTACAATCTTGTCAGGATCCGGAAAGGGGACGAGTGGCTCACAGCCTTCAGAACAAGATATGGACTCTATGAGTATAAGGTCCTGCCATTTGGGCTATGCAATGCCCCAGCAACCTTTCAATATTTCATCAACGATATCTTCCGCGACCTCCTTGACATCTGCGTCATTGTGTATTTAGATGATATCCTGATATACTCCAATAACATGACTGAACACAAGAACCACGTCCGTTGGGTACTCTCACGCCTCCGACAACACCGACTCTTTGCTAAATTGTAAAAGTGCATCTTCCACTCCTCAGAAATCACCTTCTTGGGTTACACCATTACTCCTGCAGGTATCCAGATGGATGACTCCAAAGTTGAAACTATCAAAAATTGGCCTATACCCACATCCAGAAAAGACCTGCAGAAATTTCTCGGATTTTCCAACTATTACAGGAAATTCATCAGGAATTATTCCGCTCTTACTAAACCCTTGACCACTCTTACTAGTGTCAACACTCCCTATGTCTGGACCGAAAAAATTCATGCCATCTTCAACCATCTTAAAACGGCCTTCACCAAAGCACTAATTCTCGAATTTCCTGATCCAGACTCACATTACGTACTTGAAGTAGACGCTTCCGATTATGCCCTTGGTTCCATTTTATCACAACGGAAAACTCCAGAGCAACCACTCCACCCTGTCGCCTACTTCTCCAGGGTTATGACGCCAGCTGAATACAATTACCCTGTAGGCGAGAAAGAACTCCTAGCCATCAAGGTTTCCCTGGAACACTGGAGACATCTTTTGGAGGGCTGTAAATATCCCATTCTTATATACACGGACCACAAAAACTTGGAGTACCTCCTCACAAACCGTACTCTATCCTCCAGACAGTTGAGATGGAGCTTGTTCCTATCACGGTTCGATTTCCATATAACTTACAGACCCGGTAGCAAAAATGGGAAAGCGGATGCCCTCTCTCGGAAAGACACCAAACCACCATCTTTCGCTACTCCCAGTACCGTCATTCCAGTTGATCAAATAATTGCCTTGTCTCCCACTTATCCGGAGGTTCTTAAGATACTTCAGAATGAAGATACCTCCATCTCTAAGAACGATCTCAGGTTGAAACAGGACGGTCTCTACTATCACCATGGACGACTCTATGTTCCTCCATCCTTACGAGACAATTTGTTGAACGAACATCATGACTCACCTATGGCAGGACATCTTGGAATCCATAAAACCTATGAGCTTCTCTCACGCACTTACTGGTGGCCCTCCATGAGATCCTCAGTTAAAAACTATGTTCAAAGCTGTCACGTATGCACCATCTCTAAGACTGATAGGAAACCTCCTTTCGGCCTGTTGTTACCGTTACAAATCCCTGACCGTCCCCGGCAAACCATAGGTATGGATTTCATCGTAGAGCTTCCCTTGTCAAATGGTTACAACACCATACTTGTTGTAGTAGACCATCTTACTAAGATGGCCCATTTCTTGCCGTACAACAAGTTACCCACCTCTTCAGAACTTGCAATGTTATTTCTAAATAACATCGTGAAACTACATGGCCTTCCAGACTCTATTGTGACGGACAGGGGAAGTCAGTTCACCTCACGGTTCTGGAGACATTTATGTGAGAACATGAAGGTAGAACTTAGGTTTTCCTCTTCATTCCACCCGCAGTCCAACGGACAAACTGAGCGAATAAATCAATGGCTCGAACAATACATCCGATCTTATTGTTCCAGCCAAAAGGACCAATGGGCCTCCACCCTCGCTATGGCAGAATATGCCTACAACAATTCTACAAGTTCAACCAATCTCAAAACACCATTCTTTGCGAATTACGCCTTCCATCCTACCTTCCAACTTCATCCACGAACTGATTCGAATTGTCCAAAACTCGATGATCTCACTAAATCCCTTCAAGATCTTTTCCTGGAGCTCAAAAACCATATAAGAGAGGCACAGACCCATCAATGTCATTACTACAACCTCCGACAACGCCAACCCCCATCCTATAGCATAGGAGATTTGGTATGGTTATCCACCAAAAACATCAAACTCAAAACGCCCGGCAAGAAATTTAGTCCAGCCTTCATAGGTCCGTATCCAATTCTTAGGATAATTAATCAGAATGCTGTCACCTTGCAATTACCGGCTACCACCAGACTGCATCCTACGTTTCATGTTTCCTTATTGAAGCCATACCATGCAACCAGGATGGCCAACATCCCATCCTCCCCGGAGACTTTACTAGGAACTGAGGAAGAATACGAGATTGACTGCATTCTGGACTCCCGTATCTTCAATGGGGTTTTACAATATCTAATACACTGAAAGGGTTTCTCAGATGAGGACGATTCATGGGAGCCTTCTTCTCATGTACATGCGCCCGGATTGGTCTCCTTGTTCCACAGGAGGAATCCGGATCGACCAAGGTTTGTAGCTGCTGGGCAGCTACCTTGAGGAGGGGGATATGTCATGGATTCATTCATATTCTTGCTGGCCCTTTAATTTACCTGCTCACTCACCTTGCAAGGTTATTTAAACCTTGGACACGCCTTTCCTGTTGCTTCAGTATTGTGGTTGCTAGCTGTATTCTTTGATCTACTCTAGCTCAAGGAGTACCCTCCTAAGTACAGGAATTCGTCCTAAGGCTTATACTAACTACGCCAAGGAACTAAACCTCCTGGGTTTCAGAGGATTACAACTTTATTGGATTGCTTATCCACTTTGATATAACTACTTGAAGCCTTCTGGCCGTGACACACGGTAACTCCTTGCTGACTTTAACTCTTGTGTACTTGGTTGCTCTGGTAGCTAGCACCAGAACCAGCAAGGGAAAAGCATTAATTCAAGGAAGAACTCTCTGCAGAGACATATGCACCAAATCACTGTAAATAGCCTGCACAAACTTACACAACAGCATTCCTGCTGTGCCGCTCACACACGGCCGCTTGCTGTGCGTGTCTCCTCTCCCTCAGCTGTCAGCTCGGAACGCTGTGCGGCCTCTCCCTCAGCCTGTCAGCTCTGAACACTGCGCGGCACACAGACGCACTGATTAACAGGCGCCCGCAACTCCCTCTCCACTGAACTTCAGTTACTGTGTAGCCGTAGCCCTCTGTGCCTGGACTTGCCGCATCCACAGAGAATTAAGAGTCACCCGTCTCACCTCATGCCTCACAGCATATATTAGGAGACAGCAGATATACCATTATTTCTGTGACATCTCTCATTTCTATTTAGCAAGATTCTCATTACTCCTCATTAGCATTACAGCAGTGAACTGAACTTCAAGCTTGCAACTAAACCTAATTCAGATTTACTGATTAGGTCACACGAATTCAATAGCAACATACTTGCCAATAATAAAGGATACATTGTACTCACACAGTGTGTCTTTGTTACACGGCATACAATCCAATACTTCCGCAGTTGAGATCCATAAGTACCTGACCTTACAGGCACACACGCTGGGAGAAAGGAAACTGCAATTCAATGGCACTAGGAGACTGAACAATCACAGTCAAAACAGTTATGATTAACAGAAATTCCAATCCTGTTACAATAAATATGATTGGTGGCACTAATTGGCTAGTTGGGACTGGCACACAGGCAGGCAGGCAGGAGTAAAATGCAATTCAAGGAGGGCACTAGTAGACTGCAGATTGACAGTCAAAACAGTGATGATTGACAAATTTTGCAATACTGTTAAAATAAATATGATTGATGGCAATAATTGGATAGTTGGGCCTGGCACACAGGCTGGCAGGCAGTAGAAAAGTGCAATTCAATGGCACGAGCAAACTGAGGATTAAGATCAACAATCAAATGTTTTTTAATTTTAATTAGTAACTATACTGTGACAACAATTATGATTGGTGTAAATAGTTGGCAAGACGGCCTGGCACAAAAGGCTGGCAGGCAGGAGGTAGATGCAATTCAAGGACACTAGGAGACTGATTACTGACAGTCAAAACAGTGATGATTGACAATTTTTGCAATACTGTTACAAGAAATATGATTGCTGGCAATAATTGGCTAGTTGGGCCTAGCACACAGCAGGCTGCAAGGCAGGAGGAAAGTGCAATTCAATGGCACCAGCAAACTGAGGATTCACAACAACTATTACCAAAAAATTTAATTTTTAATTATTAAGAATACTGTCACAACAAATATGATTGGTGTAAATATTTTTCAAGTAGGCCTGGCACACAGGCTTGGAAGGCAGTAGAAAAGTGCAATTCTAGGGCACGAGCAAACTGAGGATTAAGATCATCAACAATCAAGAATTTTTTAATTTTAACTAGTAACTATACTGTGACAAAAAATTATGATTGGTGTAAATAGTTGGCAAGACGGCCTGGCACAAAAGGCTGGCAGGCAGGAGGTAGATGCAATTCAAGGACACTAGGAGACTGATTACTGACAGTCAAAACAGTGATGATTGACAATTTTTGCAATACTGTTAAAAGAAATATGATTGCTGGAAATAATTGGCTAGGTGGGCCTAGCACACAGCAGGCTGCAAGGCAGGAGGAAAGTGCAATTCAATGGCACCAGCAAACTGAGGATTTACAACAACTATTACCAAAAATTTAAATTTTTAATTATTAAGAATACTGTCACAACAAATATGATTGGTGTAAATATTTTTCAAGTAGGCCTGGCACACAGGCTTGGAAGGCAGTAGAAAAGTGCAATTCTAGGGCACGAGCAAACTGAGGATTAAGATCATCAACAATCAAGAATTTTTTCATTTTAATTAGTAACTATACTGTGACAAAAAATTATGATTGGTGTAAATAGTTGGCAAGACGGCCTGGCACAAAAGGCTGGCAGGCAGGAGGTAGATGCAATTCAAGGACACTAGGGGACTGATTACTGACAGTCAAAACAGTGATGATTGACAATTTTTGCAATACTGTTAAAATAAATATGATTGCTGGCAAAAATTGGCTAGGTGGGCCTAGCACACAGCAGGCTGCAAGGCAGGAGGAAAGTGCAATTCAATGGCACCAGCAAACTGAGGATTCACAACAACTATTACCAAAAATTTTACTTTTTAATTATTAAGAATACTGTGACAACAAATATGATTGGTGTAAATATTTCTCAAGTAGGCCTGGCACACAGGCTTGGAAGGAAGTAGAAAAGTATAATTCTAGGGCACGAGCAAACTGAGGATTAAGATCAACAATCAAGAATGTTTTAATTTTAATTAGTAACTGTACTGTGACAACAATTATGATTGGTGTAAATAGTTGGCAAGATGGCCTGGCACAAAAGGCTGGCAGGCAGGAGGTAAATGCAATTCATGGACACTAGCGGCTAGATTTAGAGTTCGGCGGTAGATGGGCTGTTAACGCCACGCGTGTTTATGTCTAACGCACGTCATTGTTTGACTCCGGTATTTAGAGTTAATATAAGACCATCTAACGATGCTCCTAACGCGTGTATGTCACACGCGTAATCCTGCCCGCGTTAGACAGTCTCCCATAGAGATCAATGGGAAAGCAAATAAATTGCCTTTTTTCACCTAACACTCGATCTCGCGAGAATACGCACAGCTCGGTCATATGACGCATACCACATCATGCACAACAATAACACGCCGCAAATGTCACAACAACAATCAATCAACAAAGCACACAAGCATTACACATTCACAAGCGGGGGAAGTTTTAATACTATTTATACGGGGAATACGCATATACTTTAAGATGCGGAAAATCGCACAATAACAACAAGGATTAAAAAATATATACATACACTAGAAACAAAATCGCATTCAATATCATTATATATTATGAAAAACATACATATACAACACTTCACGAAGAACACACCATCGCAAATTCACATTTAAAAAGAATACTTTTGGACAATGAAAGCGAAAACGAACACTATGACATCATCGCATTCTACACATTCCACAAATACCAACTCTAAATGAGCATGCGCAAATTCACACACCTAATACACATTGCAATAATATTAATTGCTAATAAAGCACACCTGAACACTAATTACAATGGAAATTGGGACATCATTAAACATTTACACAGGGTATATAAGCACCACACAAGCATGGCTTCCTTGACTGTGTTGCTGGTGGGTCTTTGGAGATTGGAGGTTTAAGAATAGAGAGTTTGAGAATTTTTGAGAGTGAGTTAGTGTTAGCGTGAGAGAGTCAGTTGGTAGTGTTAGCGTGAGAGAGTCAGTTGGTAGTGTTAGCGTGAGAGAGTCAGTTGGTAGTGTTAGCGTGAGAGAGTGAGTGAGTTAGTGGGAGTTAGTGGGAGTGGGAGAGAGTCTGTTAGTGGGAGCGTGAGTGAGTTAGTGGGAGTTATTAGTGATAGTTGTTAGTGTGAGCGTCAGTTAGTGGTAGTTAGTGAGCGTTAGTGGGAGTGTTTGTTATTGAGAATTAGAAGTAGTGTGAGTTAGCGAGCGAGTGATTTATCTGTACACTTAACACATTTACACGCAAACACATTCAATACATACATACACTTATCAATAACACTACATACACTCCATACCCCCTACCCCCTCATACTACACTCCAT
Organism: Bombina bombina; assembly: GCF_027579735.1. NCBI lineage: Eukaryota > Metazoa > Chordata > Amphibia > Anura > Bombinatoridae > Bombina > Bombina bombina. Next base: position 353,034,185 of record NC_069503.1, read on the forward strand.
ACCCCATTCCTTGTAGTCCCATTCCCTTTCATCCCATTTACTCTTATCCCATACCCCATACCCATCCCATACCCATCCCCTAGTTACATTTAGTTTACATATCCTCCTTTTAGTCTTATTCTTTTCGTTTATTTAAATACTCCTTACCCTCTTTGTTTTGTTTACATCCCTCACACTTTAAGCACCTTTTTTGTCTTTTTAGTTCTTTATTTTGACCCCCTTTCATTTCATCACACTCACTTTTTGTTTGATTATTTGGGGTTTAGTTTAGGGAGGAGATGGAGGCCAGGCAGGGGACAGGTAGAGGGGGGAGTAGAGGGAGGGGGAGAGGAACAGGGCAGGAAGGGGGGCAGGAAGCGGGGGTGGAAGCGGTGGGTGGACCCAGCCACTTGGTTCAAGATGACCAAGTGGCTGGGCCCAGTGGCGGTCAGAGTAGGGCTTCACAGTCCGGGAAACAGAGGGCATCGTCACAGGGGAAGGCCAAGGCGACTAGGGAGGCGAGGTTTACGATGGAGGAGAAGGAGGCCCTCGTAGAGGCCTATATGGCCAGGCATAGGATGCTGCAGCACCAGAAGACTACCCCGACTGACAGGAGGAGGCTCTGGAACGAGATTAGGAATGCAGTCAATGCAGTGGGTGGCCGGAACCGGGATATGGATTCTATCAAACATCGGTACCGGGACTGTAAACTTGAACTTAAAAAAAAGTTAAGCCTGGAGGCCCGACATGCCGCAGGGACCGGTGGCGGCCCTGCCCTTGAAATGGAGTACTGCAGATGGGAGGAAATGTTGCGGCCCAGCATCTCCGAGGTGGAAGTAGTCGGTATCGGAGGAATCGATACCGGGAACCTGCCACTCTCATCTGACGGTAAGCTCATTGAACAATAATTTCACATACGAATGTATTTCAATGGACACTATACGCAAACATTTACTTTCATGATTGAGGTAGCGAATACAATTTGACAAAACATTCAAATGTACTTATATTACCTAATTTGATTCATTCTTGAGATATATTTTAATGAAGAAATAGCCATGCACACGGTGAAACAATCACAGGAGGCAGCTATATTCAGCTAACAATCAGCATCTTATAAGCATATTTAGATATGCTTTTCAGCAAAGAATATCCAGAGAATGAAGCTAATTAGATAAGAAAAGTACATTCGAAAGTTGATACTAAATGTATGCTTCTAAATCATGAAAGATAAAACATTGGTTTTCATGTGTTAAGGATCAGATTAATGCTATTACGCTGTTTACACGCATTCTATTACTTTGCGGTTACATCAGTATCTAGGCTATAGGTTAGGTGTGCATTTAAACAGACTGAAAACAAACGCAAAAACATTCACATTGACCAGATATCACAAACACGGTTTAGAAAAAGCGGAAATCGTATTGATTGTTTGTTAGATTTCAAAGTGGATTAATGATTCTGCATTTGTAATTGTATCGTAAGCTAAGTCATTTAAACCTTGATTTGCAAATATGCTAATATATATATATATTTTTTTTATTTTTTTATTTATATACAGAGTCTGGGGACGAGGCAGCACAGCCTCCTGCATCTCCCCGGGATGAGAGTGGTGGTGAGGAATTCCCACTTCGGAGGGAAGAGGCCCCCCATGACGAACAGCGCACGGGAGATGATGAAGAGGCCCCGGAAGCACAGGAGGATCCCGCTGAACCCGCGGAACCCGCGGAACCCGAGGTCCCTCAAAGACCCGCACTCCGCCGTGCACGGGCACCCCGCCGTGCACGGGTTCAACAGGCACAACAAGAAGAAATAGCGGAGGTGCGGGTTCTACTGGAGTACATAGACCAGATGCGTACCTCCCGGATAGAAAACATAGAAGGACGACGCAGAATACTTGATGGGCAGAATCAAATAATTCAAGGCCAAAATGAAATAATCAATATACTGAATAGAATACAAGAAGGACAAACAAGAATGTTTAATCTTCATCAGGAAATGTTCACATTTTTCCGGGAGGCGCATGCTGGTCTACCTCCTGTTGCTGGGCCTCTTGTTGCTGGGCCTCTTGCTGCTGGGCCATCTCCTCCTGCCGGCCCATCTCATCCTCCTCCTCAGCCATCTACTCCTCCTCCTCCTCAGCCATCTACTCCTCCTCCTCCTCAGCCATCTTCTCCTCCTCATCCATCTTCTCCTCCTCCTCAGCCATCTACTCCTCACCTTGGTCGTCCCAGTACTCTTCCTTCCACTCCTCCCACAACAGCTCCAAGGAGGACTCTTCGGAGTCGGCAGTTGCCTCTCCCAGAGCCTCAGCCCCGTGGGAAGAGGGGAAGGAAGAGGAAGTAAGTATTTTTTTCCATCTTCAAATATTTTTTTTGTGTAATGGATAGGTATGTGATGATGTGGTTTTCATACACTTGTGGACCACACTCTGTATATAATCGACTTCTATGGGACCGGGTCCATGGAGGAAGATTCTTTGCAGAGTGTGGGTTATAAGTGTGTGAAAACCACATCATCACATACCTATCCTTGTTCATGATATTGATTGGTTTCTGTGATGTGATGTCCAAACTGTTTCCCGAATCGCTAACTAAATTACCATAACAATTATCCATGATGGCATATTACTGTTTGAATGCCAATAACACAGCTTAAAGGGACAGTCAGAAAATTATTGATTACAAAGAAAACACTGTATTACGCATTATAAAGTTTGAAACAACAAAACATGGAGAAATACATGTGTGACTTATGTGCTTACCCTTGTATCTATGACTATGAAAAATGACCACTTATTTGTTGTTCTGACATAACAACATTTTAGATATCAATGATCAATACATGGTCAATAATATGCTGTATGAGCACAAGGTTTTACATATACAAATGCTATCCAAATGCCCTCTAGTGCTCAAATTGTATAATGATTACAAGCACTCTTCAAGATTTAAGAAATGAGCACACCAACCTCATAGGTTTAGATAGCAAATTTAAATAAACCCAGACAAATGTTCAATTGTTGAGAAACATTTGATATCCTTGATATTACAGAATTGACTTTTCGAATAATTTTAAAAATTTTTTTTTTCTAAACTGTCCCTTTAACAACATTACATATGCTAACACATATTTTAAGCTTGTTGGTATATCTACATGTACTTTGTCAAAAAAAAAATTTTAAAATCACATTTATATTGACGTGTTAAATAAAGTCTATTTTCTTTAAGAGACATTATTGTGTTAATATTTTATTGTAAATATTTTTATTTTAACAATGAATATGGTTTAAAGTCCTTTTAGGAGTGGGGGGGGGGGGAAATATGCTAACAAAAATATATTTGAAGATTAAACTATGTGGATCTCATACATGATACAAAAAACAACATTTGCATTCAAGGGACAGTATCCTATATTTTTTACATAACTGTATGTAATAGACACTACTACAAACAACAAGATTAACATATACTGATATCAATATTAAAAAGCTTCAAACACTTGCAAATAAAATAGGGTTAGCTATATTGAAAATATAGATGAACCACCATTACAACCGTAAAACAACACAATACCCCATCATTAACATATGAAAAGACCCTTTACACAAACTGGACAAAGCTGGAGATGGTACTCACATGAAACTCATTGGCTTTGCGAGGAGTAAGAAAATTACTTACATTTTCTTACAACACAAGACAAAATAAACCGATTGGTTAAACAATGGACTATCTAACTAGAGACAAAATCAAATATTTTTATTTATAATGTGAGTGTCTAATGAACCTTTCATAAAATATACAACGAAATTACATTTAGAAGAAGTCGGCATCATATATTTAGCATATGATAAATGCATATTGATTACTTTATTCAAACACAATAGCGCATATTTATTAATTAGATATGTTCAACATTAAACACAACAGTAATTTTTCAGAAAAAGGAACATTGTTGACAAACATATTAAACATGGACTGGAGAGATTTGCACTTGCCTATAAATATCCTATGCATGAAAACATTTTGCTTTCGTTCGTTGATTCAACCAGACATCCAGCAAAAGAGAATGTGTTGGTCTTTATCAGCTACGGGTCAACAATGTAACATGATGCAAATAATACATATTCGCAAGCTTTTTAAAATTGCATGCAGTCACAAACGTTTTTAACGTGCACAAATATTGCGGGACTACGCAATCCAATCACACGTTTTTTTACCTTTACATGTTCCGTCTTAACATGGCGCTTCCTTGATCACGTAAGAACGCCATCCAATGAAAGGCACATTATTGATCACGTAAGAACGCACAAAAAAAAAAGGCGCATCCTTGATCGCGTCAAAACGCAATCCAATAAAAGGCATATTCCTGATCACGTAAGAACGTCAGTCAATACAAGGAATCATTGGACAGCCTGGCAGGTGACGTCTTAAGCAACATGGCGCATCCGAGATCGCTGAAAAAACGCAGACAATACAAGGACTCAGTGACATCTTGGCATATCACTAAGAAACGTATTTATATTTTAGGAACTAGTATGTGTGTAGATTGCTATCTAGGAATGTCACCAAATCATGAATCATCTTTTCGGACTTGACTGTCCCTTGAACTATAGCTATGGTGTATATCTTTAACATTTAAAAGATACACATGAGAAATACATATGCCATTGATGTTTTAAGATATGTTTGGATTGTTGTTGAATAACAATAGTTATACATGTATTGATTAAACGTGTCATTTATTCAAGTTTAATTATTGTCAGCCTACCTATAGCCATATATGGGAGGAGATGTATTTTGTTAACATATTAGTTAACTAATATTCATCATCTACATTATTTGCATTACACACAGAGATTGATTTGGTTACACTTTGACAATAATATAGATTTGAAAATGAAATACAGGTGCTGTCAACATTACAATAAGATTGTTTATTAATAAAACTATATGTCCTTGTTCTTGTAAAAAGGACAAAAACGCTTTACAAATGGAAATACATTCATTTACAATAGTGATCAACATCACTTAAAGGGACATTATTTTGTTTTTAAAAAGAGCATACACATAGTCAATACTATTTAAATAAAATGAACACTTTACAGGGATTATATCATTGTATCAATACTCAGATCATTTGGTAAAGGTGCATCAATTCATGCAGAGTTTATAAATACACACATGGATCTGAACATTTAAATATACATATATACACAAATACAAAAATATATATACATATATAAAGAAATTACTCTGCTAATCATAATCAGGCAATGATAGAGCTAAGAGAAAATAATATAAACACAAATAATAAGATTACATTGGAGATGTTAATCTTAAAGTCATTTACTATTGTCTTACATATATGATTTCATTATAACAAATATATTTGTTAGGTCCCTTTAAGGATAAACAACATAAACTAGAGCTTTCAAAAAATAACAGGAAGAATGAGGACAAAGATTTGTGAAATAAAATGTATTTTATTAGTATGTAAGAAAACATACACAACGTTTATAAATAATCTTGTAAAAATAAGGAATATATGAGCCATATGACAAGGTAACACAGTGCATCACAGTCCATGAAGAGAGTTGCCAAGGGCCAGCATAGCCCCATTGGAGACACATGGCAAGGTAACACAGTGCATCACAGTCCATGAAGAGAGTTGCCAAGGGCCAGCATAGCCCCATTGGAGACACATGACAAGGTAACACAGTGCATCACAGTCCATGAAGAGAGTTGCCAAGGGCCAGCATAGCCCCATTGGAGACACATGGCAAGGTAACACAGTGCATCACAGTCCATGAAGAGAGTTGCCAAGGGCCAGCATAGCCCCATTGGAGACACATGGCAAGGTAACACAGTGCATCACAGTCCATGAAGAGAGTTGCCAAGGGCCAGCATAGCCCCATTGGAGACACATGGCAAGGTAACACAGTGCATCACAGTCCATGAAGAGAGTTGCCAAGGGCCAGCATAGCCCCATTGGAGACACATGACAAGGTAACACAGTGCATCACAGTCCATGAAGAGAGTTGCCAAGGGCCAGCATAGCCCCATTGGAGACACATGGCAAGGTAACACAGTGCATCACAGTCCATGAAGAGAGTTGCCAAGGGCCAGCATAGCCCCATTGGAGACACATGGCAAGGTAACACAGTGCATCACAGTCCATGAAGAGAGTTGCCAAGGGCCAGCATAGCCCCATTGGAGACACATGGCAAGGTAACACAGTGCATCACAGTCCATGAAGAGAGTTGCCAAGGGCCAGCATAGCCCCATTGGAGACACATGACAAGGTAACACAGTGCATCACAGTCCATGAAGAGAGTTGCCAAGGGCCAGCATAGCCCCATTGGAGACACATGGCAAGGTAACACAGTGCATCACAGTCCATGAAGAGAGTTGCCAAGGGCCAGCATAGCCCCATTGGAGACACATGGCAAGGTAACACAGTGCATCACAGTCCATGAAGAGAGTTGCCAAGGGCCAGCATAGCCCCATTGGAGACACATGGCAAGGTAACACAGTGCATCACAGTCCATGAAGAGAGTTGCCAAGGGCCAGCATAGCCTCATTGGAGACACATGACAAGGTAAAAGAGTGCAACAGGCACAACAATAAACTGATAAAAAGGCCAAATGGCAACAATATAAATACTAATTCAACATGTGGACGGAGGATTATTATCTGCCACCATGGAGCATATCCAGATCCTCCACTTACTGGTCATCCTCTTCATTGTCCTGTGCATGTCCAGCTCCAGATTCAGGCCTTGAACGTAATTGCATAATTTCACGCAGAGTCAAGTCCTGAACCCGGAGCTGGGCCTGCATGGTGTCGTTCATCCCTCTCAGGACATCTGCGTTCCTCAACACGGCCTGCTCTACTCTTGCTATCCCTTCTAGCATGAGCCATGCTGAGTCACAGCCTAAAATAAAATAAAATTAAATATTAAGGATAATTACACAACAGAATAAAAGATTTTAATACATACATTGTCATCATAAAGACAAATAATTATTTACATAAATTATTTTTCATATATTCTTTACACATGAATTAGGTTATTCAGACAGACAGAAATCATTAAAGGCTCATGTTACTCAAACATGTTGTCCCCTTTAATTGGTTTTAGATGATCCACTTATACAGCTTGAGTGTATCAAATCTTGTTAAAGGATTTACATTGTACTTACATCAGCAATTTAAAAATTCAATTTAGACTGTGGTAGGCACACCTATCCTTAAACATTTTGGCATTGAGGACAAGCTGTGTAAACATAGCAACCAGAAGAAATTACATTCCCACTGGGTTAGACAAGAGATAATGTATCCACATTTGGACATAAAATTTTGGATCCAAGTAGTGGTGTTTGGTATATGTAGTGATATCCAATTAAAGGGACACTGAACCTAAATATTTAATGGACTGATTCAGATAGAGCATGACATGACAAATCTTTAGAAATTACACATATTCATTATATGTTTTAATTGTCAAGCTATATTTTGAATGCAAGAATGTTGGTTTTTATGGAAGCCAATATTTGTTGATGAACTTTGTTTGTGCATGCTGGTTGATGGATACATTCATCCAACAATAAAGAAATGATGGCCACATTTATTTTATTGTTTAAACTAATTATAGGAATAAGTTGTTTTCCATAAATATATCAAGAGAATGACGAATAATTCATAAGAGTATTCTATTATACATTGGCTTAACATTGCATGCTGGATTTGAATCACAATTTAACCAATTTAACTTCACTGTACCTTTAAGTATCTTATAAAGTGTATTTAGAATGATACTTACAGCTGTGCCTGGGAAGGACAATCTGACACCCAGGACAATGAAGGTTTAAACAGGGGGGAGGGATGGGATTGGCTTGGGGAGGGATGGGAATGGCTTGGGGAGTGGTGAGCTGCTGCTCCAGGGTAGGCCGTACAGCTGGGGAGTGGGGAGTTTGGGTCTGGACAGCTGTACGGGCCAGAATACGGGGAGAGCGGCGAAGGGGGGTGTATGGGCGTTTTTTGGGAGGGACAGGATATGAAATATGGGAAGGGCTGGCAGTGGTCGGGGCATGGTCATGAGTTTGGTGATGGGAAGGGCTCTGGGTGTGTGCAGAGGTGTGGCCATGGTCAGGGGTGTGTGCACGGGGAGGGGTCTGTGACTGGGCAGGGGCGGAATCCAGATGACCAGAAGTGGTGGATCCATCTGAAAATGTAAAAGAAATATATTAACATCTCATACATCCTGACATCAAATCAACGCATTTCAAATTGATTATGTTTTCAATATACTTCGAAGTGTGTTTGAATCTGTAAACTATTCTGAAATGAGGATATGGTATCTATATAGGCACTCAGATGAATCTCAATGACTGTCTGTACAATGTGAAACTTATTATTGTGTTTTGGCATGGAATATGCATGTGACATAATGATGGCATGAATTATATATTCTTAAAAAAATATATACAAGCAGATTTTCATGCTGCCTGATATAGAAAGGGGGCAGTAGTGTATTTGAACAGACAAATAATATTCCTTTTTAAAGGGAAAAAGCTGTAGACTTTGAATGTCTTCAATAAAATGATTTCAAACTAAGAAACATGTTGGAAACATGATAGATATATTTCACATACCATCAGACTCCAAGGCAGCCTCTTCCTCCTCCATCCCACATGTGACATCAATCTCTGTAAAACATAACATGTTGTGTACACCTTAAGATCAGATATTATAACATATGTTACTGTTGCTCAAATACGCACATCAATGTTGCATTAAAGATATACACACACAAAGTTATGATTTACATCATTTTGATGGAGCATACAAATGACAATAGATTTGTTATTGTCAATAAATCAGAATATTAATGTATTGTTTGTCTTAATGTTAAATTCATAAAAGCATAGTACATAGAACATTTAAGATTTCTCATGTGTGTATCACTTGATGACTGTTGTCAAAAAAACAAATTGAAAAAAACATATGTTAGACATCTTATGAATAACAAATGTGTAGACTAATAAAGTAGAAATTATTAATCGCTCAATATAAAAAATAAATATATAAACAGAAGATAAATTCTATGATTTTTTATAATGTTATGCTTCATCGGAATCATGATCATAATATTGATTAGCAATACACCTTCAATTACATATAAATGAGTCAATGGACTTACCAGGAGACCGCAAAGGCGGCTCTATGTCACTGCTGGATTCCTGTGGGCTTCCCACACCAACTCTCTCTATGAATGATATAGATATATATTATTAAACACATTTTGGATATCACTAAATCACATCTGTCTAGAATTTTAACATTAATCAACTTTAAAATGTGAAGAATAGAGCAGTCATTACACCAGAAAATGCTTGATTGAATCAAGGGGATTCTGTAAACATATCTGTATTGAACATATGTTTAATGTCAGACTACATTAGACATCAAATTCATCTCAGATGCTGCTATTGCATATCTAAATATACCCAATGATCAATGTTCTTAACCCTTTAAGGACACAGCTTTCACTTAGCTCAATTGTTTTATGACGGAATAATTCCGTCATATGTCCTTAAGAAGTTACAAGAATACACACAAACCACATATTGAGGAGCATCTGTTGACAAATCTAAACAAACATGTGTCACATCGACCCATTTTTTCAATGTACAGTAATCTTGTTTAGGACACAACACATATTTATCACAATACATAACAAACTTGATTATTACAAATATGTAATCATGGTGCTGTTAGAGTATGCAGATATCTATAAAGTAACTCCAACAGATAATTAGATTTATATATCAATAGTTTTTAATAAAAATAATGTAAAGATGAATGAATCTATTTTGTCTTAAAGGGACACTGACATGATTAATTTAAATAATTGATTTCTATGTTCAAAATGTAAAAAATGATTTAACATTGACTCCTATTATAATTAGAATGTTGTTCGATATTAATCTTAAAGGCAGATAAGGAATATTGGATTCAATAAATATTGTTTGTTGAAGGTATCCACCAATCATCAATATAAACCCAGGTTGGTCAACAAATATTTAGATGCACATAAACGTACTTTCTTTATTTTAAACTACATTTAGCAATAGAATATGTCACATATGATGATAGTATTATATTTTATGTTTATTAATATTGCATACTGTATGTGAAAGACAATATTAATAATTGTAGCTCAGTATCCCTTTAATCTAAAATTAAATAGATTCCACAATGTTGTTGTTTGTTAATGAATTATCTACTCCATATGTTGATGTAATGAATGGTATTGAGCATGCAATTAAAATCAAATATGTTATTTAAGGATATCCGAATAATTATATAATTTTCATCTATTAAATAGACATTACATATAAATATTGAACAATGTGTATTTAGTATGTAATGTTCATTCCATGTTTCTAAGACAAATGTCAATTAAAATGAGACATACCATACTGTGACAAGCCCTGGCTTGAGGATCCAGCAGCCACATCCATATCTGTAATATATTAAATGAGGATTGCATATCATTAATACTAATCATGCCATGTTTAAAATATTTACATTAATATCAAATCAATAGAAAAATATTAATCCTTTGGTAGTCCCATGAGTTAATAGTTTCCGCAATTAAATCAATGATAAATATATCCTGGACTCTTATTTTCAATCAGTTGTGTTGTTTACTGTATCTTTAAGAATATCTGCTTGTTATTACATAATCATCAATTGATGGCCATATGTTATAATTTATTAGTATTATTCGTTTTTTATTAGATATAATATTTAAAATAAGAATACTGTATTCTTCACTAATCTAAGAATTTCCATTTAATTTTTAACAACATGTATAAAGCAATGCCACTTTCCGCAAACCCATGTTAACGTGGATGAGAAATGCCATTTTCGCGATCATTGCGCAATGATTCCAAGCGGAATTACGCATCCGTCATTTGAACAACATGTATAAAGCAATGCCACTTTCCGCAAACCCATGTTAACGTGGATGAGAAATGCCATTTTCGCGATCATTGCGCAATGATTCCAAGCGGAATTACGCATCCGTCATTTGAACAACATGTATAAAGCAATGCCACTTTCCGCAAACCCATGTTAACGTGGATGAGAAATGCCATTTTCGCGATCATTGCGCAATGATTCCAAGCGGAATTACGCATCCGTCATTTGAACAACATGTATAAAGCAATGCCACTTTCCGCAAACCCATGTTAACGTGGATGAGAAATGCCATTTTCGCGATCATTGCGCAATGATTCCAAGCGGAATTACGCATCCGTCATTTGAACAACATGTATAAAGCAATGCCACTTTCCGCAAACCCATGTTAACGTGGATGCGAAATTACATTTCCGCTCTGTGACGCATATTCTGTAGAGCGCAAGAAACATCATTCCTATTTCATGTGTCAATAATCTAAAATCAGATATCTAAACATCATATGTAGTGTATGTTGTGAGATCTGTATAGGTTTAGTATCTGACTAAATACACATTTTTGATTTTTAAAATTATAAATATTATATGAAGTTGGATAATTACCTGGTTCAGATTCTCTATCGGCTCCTCCCAGGCCACCGGACGGAGAAGCATCTGCCCTGTCCCCCGCGTCAGGACTTTCAGATCCCGCAGCTGGGAGGGAAGAAGAGGAGGCCGAGGATGGCGAGGATCTAAATCTTTTGGGGACCCGGAGATTGAGGAGCTCGCATAAAGTCACCTCATAAGGGAGTAGGTACAGTTTCCGCGGGGCCTTTCTTTGGCCCCCTCTTTTACGGGCTTGTACCCAGTCCCTTATGAGGTTGACTTTTTTCGATAAACGCAACCTCATATCTCCGAATCTCCTCATGATCTGATCCTGGGTCCTCTGGACGTCACACACCAATCTAACCGCATTGGTGATAGACTCCCAGAGGGCCTTCTTAACAGGCGCATCTGTCGAGCTCCTCTTGTTCCCAAACAGCTGGGGATAAAAGTCCTTGACGGCGTGGACCAGTGCAGCGCTCTCCTCCTTGGTGAACCTGGGAACTGACATGCCTGCTGGGTTGTCCAATAAATATATTATAATAATATAAACTGCCTGCAGGCATTAGAGAACTGACAAAGATGGCAACGTGTAATGGACTTTTATATGGTGAAGTAAACATGAGATGCACCATGGGACAATTTATCTGTACATCTGATTGGATAAAAGTTTGAAATATTGTTATAATGTCTGTGAGACCATCCTGACTCAAGTTGTGTTTGTGTGATGAACTCTGATTGGCCGTTCCTTAATGTTTCATATCTTAGTAACTTCCTTACACATACCGCTTGGTGGTGCTGTAACTTCATTTTTCATGTAGACTTATTTGTAACTCATGGGCCTGTCATGCGTATATGTGTGACGCAGATTTAATATCCGGGATCCGTGAAATATTAATGATTAAATACTCTTTAAAATCTAATCCTGTCACATTATTAATGTTGTAGACATTTCTCGGTTTAATAACGGTCTGTTTCTTTAATACAAATACACATTTAATATTGTATGTCTTTATTGTTCTTTAAATAAATTGATTGTGAAGTATTGACATTGCTCTATTAAATGTATTTATAATGCACATTGATTGTGTGCTATTGCGTGACATTACACTAATGTTTAAATATGCTAATCTGGTGTTTGAAGATGCGTTTCCCACGCAATATTTATTAATGTTAAAATTCCGGTTAGAATGTCAGTAACTTGGATAATCTGTTTATAAATGTTAAACTACAGCTTTGTTATTCGCAAATAAACCTCGAGCTTGTATTTCTCTGAAGTGCTCATATATGTTATTGTGCAATGGCGTCTTTAGTTTTAAAGAGACATTACAAACAAACAATTGTATCAAATGATCTGTAGAGATAGAAGATTGTTTAGACTTTAAACTGTAAATCATTTTCTCTTAGTATTTATATATCCTCAACAGAAGAAATTTAAATGCACATGGTTGAGACAATCACATAAGGCATCTCTGTGCATCCACCAATCTTCATCTACTGAGCCTATCTCGATATGCTTTTCAAGCAAAGTATGTCAAGATAGGAAGAGAAGTAAATACACTCTTTAAATCTCTTAAAGGGACACTGTCCAAACAAATTTACCATTGGTGATTGAGCATGAAATGTTAATCAACTTTATTATTTAATACGATTATCAAATGTTAAGTTATCTTGTTATGTTTCTTTGCAAATCAATAATGATATTTTATATTACGGACAATTGTTTAATAAAAACCTGGGTTGTCCTTGACGATTGTTGCATCAATTATTCCAAACAATCAAGTTCTGTCCAGAGTACTGAAGCAAATAAATTAGCTATTTACTGCCTTATTTCTAAAGTAATGATAGCAACATCACAATGAGCATTCATAATATGAGACAAGTTTTAAAGTTGATTAAAATAGAATACTCATTCAGAATGTATAAATCATTGTTTTTTTAAATGGCTACCTTTAAGTATATTTTGAGTTCATGTCCCTTTAAATAAACATTTCACAATAATGCTTAATATATCATAAACCTAGGCACCTTCCTTTTGCTAAATGAGTCTAACATATGAGTAAAGCAAATTTAGATTAACTTCTAGATTGTTTTACACACTGACTGAAATATATTTATTAAATGAGGTCTTTTTTAGCCTTCAGCGTAGAGGGACATTAAGCTATATGTTATGTATGCATTTTGTATAATAATCTTATATTTGACCAACTTAATATGTTTTGTTATTCAATCATTATATTGTAATTATATATATATTCGTGGATTAAATACATCTCTACATAGGCTATTTTGATGCTGATTGTTGTTTGCATATAGATGCCTTATATCATTGACTAAGATATGTGCATTTATTTTTATTTTAACAAGTATATTTAAAGACTGAATGTAATTCTATAGTACATTCTAAATATGTTTAAATTCTTGTATGATATTTGTTACAATGTATACAAAATATACATTTTGAATGACCCCTTTAAGGACCCAAACATATTGTATTTTGATTTAACATTGACAAAATAAACTAAAGGGGAAATTACATTCTATATAGATATTTGATGTCTAACCCAAGAGGTAAGATTGTAATAAATACATAATATTACTAAGTATAGTTAAATGACTCCACTAGAAAATTACATAGATTAACCTGGCATCCAATAACTAATTTTTTAAAAATATCAAGTTAAATGACCTACCATTTATAAATGTAATAATTGTAAAATATTTTCTAATAATGTTTTGAGATACCTAAGGAAGATACATGATCTTATACAATTCTTTTTACATTCAACAACACTGTCACTTTCATGTAATTGAACCACTTCACCTTATTAAATGTTAAAACAATCATAATATTAATACATATCCTAAATATTTTTAATATATACTTTTTAAATATAAAAGCATTGAAGAATCTGACTCCCCAATTAATGTTAAAAGATATATTTTAATATTCTCTGAAGATTTTTATTTTCTACTATTAATGCATTATTTTCTCTTATGCATGTGCTTGTCAAATAGCCAACTACCAGTCATGGGAGTCCAAGTTTTATTTATTTACAGATTATATTGATATATATTAGAATCTGTTAAAAATAAACATATATTTAATTGAAAATAATTAAATATTCCAGGAAGTCATCAGATGCCAATCTGAAATGACAAATAATAAAAATGGAACAAAGTTAATACACACGTTGTAAAATATTCATAAAATACATTTAAAATCATATGGTGTCTATGCTCTAACTTGGATCAACATTTTTTAAAGATAATCATTACATCGATTTTACATTAATGAAATACATACACCATTATATTGTTGATTAAAAATTATATTTAAATATCAAAAATTAAAATTATACATAATAATGTATATCACATGTAAACAATATATGTATGCTGAACATAAATGTAATATTTCATGTCCATTCAAATACCTCTATATCAACTATAATATGTATTCCTTTTTCTGATTGTGATCCCTAAATATCTCATTAAGAACTAAATATGACTAATGTATGTAAGCTACTAATATTCTACAGTCTTCACTAGCATGCATTGGTACACCAACCTGGACAATGCATGGTCTTTGAAAGTCAATTCAGGGGTAAACAGTTGATCTTCAATAGGTGTCTTATTCATCAGTTCATTAAATAGAGGACTGGGAAATACCATCTAAAAAAGTACAATCATCTAAGTGTCTGATTGTGATCCCTAAATATCTAATTAAGAACTAAATATGACTAATGTATGTAAGCTACTAATATTCTACAGTCTTCACTAGCATGCATTGGTACACCAACCTGGACAATGCATGGTCTTTGAAAGTCAATTCAGGGGTAAACAGTTGATCTTCAATAGGTGTATTATTCATCAGTTCATTAAATAGAGGACTGGGAAATACCATCTACAAAATAGAAAATCATCTAAGTGTCTCCAATAGGATGTCTCCACAGCCTTATTCTATCAAATAGTTTGCACTTACCATGTGAACATGTATTTGTATGGTTTTCAAGGTCAGCAGAATTGAAATATAATGCCAGACATGATCCCATTGGTATACTTCAATTTCAATCTTGGCTTTTTCCCCACTGTCAGTCTTGGAAATCTTCACTGTCAGGCTTCAAATTGTTCCCTTTCAGTCTTTAGATTAAGTCATCTCCCTAATGTAAGAAATTATATATAAAGATTTCATACAAGTGTGTGAATCAGTTCTGTACCCCTCTCCCACCCCCCATTTCATAATAAATATCTATCACTAGCTTAATAAGCCTGTGTATGAACCTGTGTTATTTTCTATCAAGTGTGAAGATGAGTCATATTGAGCAGAACAAACCTCTGTGTGACATTGAACCATAGTCATTCTAGAGTATCCCTTTCTGATTATGTACATTTTAAGTAATGTGTAAACAAAGTTATATTTTTTAAAATGTATGCCATATGATGTATTTGTGTACAAATCATGCCAGCAACAGTCCATACATTTCTACTTACCATCTGATGTCCTCTTTAAAAACCAGGTGGCAAAGACTCGCTATAGGACCCAATGCCCAGAGCATCACCTATATTATGAGAAATAAAGATTATTCTAACATTTGATCAATACTAACATGTTTGCACAATTCTCTACTTGTCATTTCCCTAGAGTTCACATCTATTGAAAATACTCCAGTGTAACTTCTATTATTTACCGTCTAAAGTGGCGGTTGATGACGTCTGCTCTGACATCAAGTCCCTCGTCCTGGAATTCCCCCTCTAGAACAGGATCATCCTCCTCATCTCTGAGGAGGTCTCTGTCCACCGGGACGGCCTGCAGCATCCCAGCCCGCTGTGCAATATTATGCAGGACGCTACAGGCTACAACGATCTTAGCCACCTTCTTTGGGTTGTACTGGAGTGCTCCTCCAGAACGGTCCAGGCACCTGAATCTCATCTTCAGGAGCCCGAACATCCTTTCAACCACCGCCCTGGTTCTCTTATGAGCCCTATTGTAGCGCTCCTCAGACACATCAGTTGGGCTACGCAAGGGGGTAATGAGCCAAGGCCGGCTCATGTACCCAGAATCACCTATAAATTTAGAACAGAACATAATTCAAACAGAATACTTAAACTAGTATATTGTTGTATAAATATATTTTTTAAAAACCATAATCCATATTAAAAGTTGTCAGAAAGATAAAATAAAAAAAATAAATTTATATATAAATCTGTATCTTGCCATTTCATCTAAGACATGCTACATATGCGTATTTCTCCTAAACCAAACCTTGCGTAAAATGCTAACTACATGGTTACATTGCATTCTCTATCTGAACACTTAAGGTAAGACATGCTACATATCTGCATTTCAATAAAAATAGACATTAGCAGAAAAAGACAATGACAGGGTTAAATTGCATGAGATAATATCTTGCCTTTTCATCTAAGACATGCTACATATGCGTATTTCTCCTAAACCAAACCTTGTGTAAAATGCTAACTACATGGTTACATTGCATTCTCTATCTGAACACTTAAGGTAAGACATGCTACATATCTGCATTTCAATAAAACTAGACATTAGCGGAAAAAGACAATGACAGGGTTAAATTGCATGAGATAATATCTTGCCATTTCATCTAAGACATGCTACATATGCGTATTTCGACTAAACCAAACCTTGTGTAAAATGCTAACTACATGGTTACATTGCATTCTCTATCTGAACACTTAAGGTAAGACATGCTACATATCTGCATTTCAATAAAAATAGACATTAGCAGAAAAAGACAATGACAGGGTTAAATTGCATGAGATAATATCTTGCCTTTTCATCTAAGACATGCTACATATGCGTATTTCTCCTAAACCAAACCTTGTGTAAAATGCTAACTACATGGTTACATTGCATTCTCTATCTGAACACTTAAGGTAAGACATGCTACATATCTGCATTTCAATAAAAATAGACATTAGCAGAAAAAGACAATGACAGGGTTAAATTGCATGAGATAATATCTTGCCTTTTCATCTAAGACATGCTACATATGCGTATTTCTCCTAAACCAAACCTTGTGTAAAATGCTAACTACATGGTTACATTGCATTCTCTATCTGAACACTTAAGGTAAGACATGCTACATATCTGCTTTTCAATAAAACTAGACATTAGCGTCGGTAAATAACAAATGGTTAAATTTAATCCTATAGCTGAACATGACGCTAACAGTTAAAAAATACAGGGGCAATTGTCAAAATAATTAACCATGTTGAGCACAAATACTCACCAACGAGATAACCAGGGGGCATTTGTCTTTCCTCAAACTGTCTCCACAGGGACGACAGAGAGAGGATGCGGGCATCATGACAAGCCCCTCCAAAATTCGCATACACATGCATAATCCTCATCCGTGCGTCACAAACATACTGCACGTTGAGGCTATGAAAATGTTTGCGATTTCTGAAGGGCAAGTCATCAATTGGAGCACGCAGCGCAATGTGGGTACAATCAATGGCTCCCAAGACATTGGGCAATTGAGCAATATCAAAGAATTCCCGCTTCAGGCGCCTCCAATCACCATCATTCTGTGGGAATCCTATGTATTGCTTACTGATACGTACCATGGCGTTCAGAAAGTTATCAAACACCCCAGAGAATGTACCTTGAGCCAGGCCATGCATGTACAGTTCTCCGGATTGAAAACTCCCTGAGGCCAGGACGTATAGACAGCTTAGCATCTTACTCATGGGGGGAACAGCA
Organism: Bombina bombina; assembly: GCF_027579735.1. NCBI lineage: Eukaryota > Metazoa > Chordata > Amphibia > Anura > Bombinatoridae > Bombina > Bombina bombina. The sequence continues at coordinate 353,052,472 of NC_069503.1, forward strand.
GTCCTTATTTGTATACGTGGCTCCAAATGAGGTTTAAGAAGCTCGTAAAGGCCAATGAGCTGTTCGCGATCGAGCCGATACTTATCAAAAACCTCAAAGTCACTCATGTTTTCCAAGGTGGGTCTCACCCTGTAGACACGAGGACCTCGAACCAGATGACCCCTTCGTCTCAGTCTGAGCCGCCGAGGCTGCCTGATTCGACCAACAGCTAGTTCGCCAATAGCACCACCAGCAGCGTCTACCATGTCATCGTCATCCATCTTTCAAAACAGCGTAACAAGGTATGCACTTGATCTGATGTGGATCACAAGTGATGCATTGGCCATGTTGTTTGGGGGATTTATAGTACAATTAGTCCAATGGTAGTGAGTTTGTAATGATTGCTAATTGTATTCACTTGTTTGTATGTGAGCGGCGCGAATGCTTTCACAGTGGGCGTTTATTTGTTGTTTGCTGAAATGTTAGTTTCAAACAATGATTCTCAATGTGAAAGTGTCCAATATCACACATACAGTGCATGTTTGTAATGTTTGATCATATGCGTAATCAATATTTCTTAAACGCGATCTTATAGTAACAAGCACACGTCCAGGCTAACATGAATGAAAGTGCATAGTTGTGTATAATGTGCATCGAATGTGATCGATCAATGTTGATGCAATATTGTTTGTAAACGATAAAGTAACATCTGCCATCTGTAGTATTGTATATAAGTGATTGTCGATCTGTTAATATTGTATGCGTCCCTTTAAAATTGCACTAATGCTGAATAACTTCCGGCTGCCATCTGTAGTATTGTATATATAAGTGATTGCCGAGCTGTCAATATTGTATGCGTCCCATTAAAATGGCACTAATACTGAATAACTTCCGGCTGCCATCTGTAGTATTGTATATATAAGTGATTGCCGAGCTGTCAATATTGTATGCGTCCCTTTCAAATCGCAATAATAATTCCGAACTTCCCGTCTGCCATCTGTAGTATTGAATATATAAGTGATTGCCGAGCTGTCAATATTGTATGCGTCCCTTTCAAATCGCACTAATACTGAATAACTTCCGGCTGTCATCTGTAGTATTGTGTATATAAGTGATTGCCGAGCTGTAAATATTGTATGCGTCCCATTCAAATGGCACTAATACTGAATAACTTCCGGCTGTCATCTGTAGTATTGTATATATAAGTGATTGCTGAGCTGTCAATATTGTATGCGTCCCTTTAAAATCGCAATAATAATTCCGAACTTCCCGTCTGCCATCTGTAGTATTGTATATATAAGTGATTGCCGAGCTGTCAATATTGTATGCGTCCCTTTCAAATCGCACTAATACTGAATAACTTCCGGCTGTCATCTGTAGTATTGTGTATATAAGTGATTGCAGAGCTGTAAATATTGTATGCGTCCCATTCAAATGGCACTAATACTGAATAACTTCCGGCTGTCATCTGTAGTATTGTATATATAAGTGATTGCTGAGCTGTCAATATTGTATGCGTCCGTTTAAAATCGCAATAAGAATTCAGAACTTCCCGTCTGCCATCTGTAGTATTGTATATATAAGTGATTGCCGAGCTGTCAATATTGTATGCGTCCCATTCAAATGGCACTAATACTGAATAACTTCCGGCTGTCATCTGTAGTATTGTATATATAAGTGATTGCCGAGATGTAAATATTGTATGCGTCCCTTTCAAATGGCACTAATACTGAATAACTTCCGGATGTCATCTGTAGTATTGTATATATAAGTGATTTTATATCTGACAATATTGTATGCGTCCCATAAAAATTGCACGAATACTGAATAACTTCCGGCTGCCATCTGTAGTATTGTATATATAATTGATTTGCGATCTGACAATATTTCTTAATTGTCCCATTGAAATCTCCATAATAATGCTGTTCAAAAGTGTGGTTTACGTATATGTTGTATTGTAGTATTGAGTGTTAAAGTTCCTAAAGGGGCGGTACAGTGGTGAATCTGTGATGTGTATGGTTGAATCTTGTAATGACGTCATGATATTATTAACCTGCCTATGTAGTTGTGAAATCCTCATTGTGTTGTTGTATTGTGCTACATTGTTATTGTGTGCTGAATAAAATCTAAATGTGTGTTTTGTGGTTGCGTGATGGGTGATGCGTGTTATGTACATGTAGTACGTATATATTGTGATTGGGTCCCACATATGCTGACTTCTATATAGCGGTCTGGCATTGTTGTTCCTTCCCATAAAGTGACATCTGTAATCTGGTGTAATGATGTTCGTGTTGTACGTAATTCCTAATGGTTTCTGTTGATGGAATCATGATGTTAAAAGTACAGTAAAATCCATATGTTGTGTTTTGTGATTCCTAGAGAGAATGTAATGTGTTTTTCCCCCATCATTTGAATGCACATGTATGAGTGAATGTTAAACGTAATGTATGTGCATCCATGAGTGATTATGTGTTAAGCCTATGTAGATATGCAGTTGCTGCAAGCATATGAGTTGAATAACTGAAATGCAATAATAAAGGTAAATGAGAGATGTTTCCCATTGTGTAGTGTTTGTGAATCCAGAAATGTGTATTGAATTTTATTTTAATTGTAAATGTAATTTTATTGAAATAATAATGTGTTACTAGTGATGGGGATTTGTAGTTGATGTAATCTAAAAGTGTTAAAAATATTTATGGTGTGGTGAATATTTAATATTAAAAACCATAAGTCCACCATAGGGAAATAGTCATTTCTTGATCTATTTATCATCGCTAGGTCTAACGCATGAAATCATGTATTTTCTAGCGCTGGTATTTGGAGTTTTTCAGTCTACGCTATTTGCGTGCGTTAGGGAAATGAGGGTTTCGCGTGCACGAGCACGTCTTCCCAATAGAAGTCAATGGAGGCTCCAAAGATTTCTATTTTTTTTTCCTAAGACTGGTTTTCCTCGTAAAGTGAGTGACGTCATGATCTTGTGTGAAAAAGTCGCTAAATCGTGTTCTTTTTGTAATAAATAAATATTTTGTGTATGTCATGTGGTGTATATTGTTTGTATGCATCGATGAGTGTATGTTTGTGATAATGTTATTAGTTAGATGTAGGTATATGAGGGTCTTTTCCCGTGTGTCTATGTAAGTCAATGGGAAAATGGATTTGTGTGGATTTTTTTCAAACACCCGAGATCTCGCAACTTTAATCCTTTGTATTTTAAGGAAAAAAAAATAAATAAGAAAAATAAAGATAGTGTTGTGTTTGTATGAGTGTAAGTGTACTTTGTGTAATATTTGTTTTGTGATTCGTGGATGTTTTTTTTTGCGGTATATGTTTACTACTGGGTCTGAGGTGGCGGTAGAAAGGTGAGCGTTAGGTGTATTTTGAGTGGCGGTAAATAAACTCTAAATACCGGAGTGCGTAAGAAACCCGCGTTAGGAGCCTCTAACGCTGGTTTTTACGGATAACGCCGAACTCTAAATCTAGGCCTAGGAGACTGATTACTGACAGTCAAAACAGTGATGATTGACAATTTTTGCAATACTTTTAAAAGAAATATGATTGCTGGCAATAATTGGCTAGGTGGGCCGGGCACACAGCAGGCTGCAAGGCAGGAGGAAAGTCCAATTCACTGGGACCAGCAAACTGTGGATTCACAACAACTATTACCAAAAATTTTAATTTTGAATTACTAAGAATACTGTGACAACAAATATGATTGGTGTAAATATTTTTCAAGTAGGCCTGGCACACAGGCTTGGAAGGCAGTAGAAAAGTGCAATTCTAGGGCACGAGCAAACTGAGGATTAAGATCATCAACAATCAAGAATTTTTTAATTTTAATTAGTAACTATACTGTGACAAAAAATTATGATTGGTGTAAATAGTTGGCAAGACGGCCTGGCACAAAAGGCTGGCAGGCAGGAGGTAGATGCAATTCAAGGACACTAGGAGACTGATTACTGACAGTCAAAACAGTGATGATTGACAATTTTTGCAATACTATTACAAGAAATATGATTGCTGGCAACAATTGGCTAGGTGGGCCTGGCTCACAGCAGGCTGCAAGGCAGGAGGAAAGTGCAATTTAATGGCACCAGCAAACTGAGGATTCACAACTATTACCAAAAATTTTAATTTTTAATTATTAAGAATACTGTCACAACAAATATGATTGGTGTAAATATTTTTCAAGTAGGCCTGGCACACAGGCTTGGAAGGCAGTAGAAAAGTGCAATTCTAGGGCACGAGCAAACTGAGGATAAAGATCATCAACAATCAAGAATTTTTTCATTTTAATTAGTAACTATACTGTGACAAATAATTATGATTGGTGTAAATAGTTGGCAAGACGGCCTGGCACAAAAGGCTGGCAGGCAGGAGGTAGATGCAATTCAAGGACACTAGGAGACTGATTACTGACAGTCAAAACAGTGATGATTGACAATTTTTGCAATACTGTTAAAAGAAATATGATTGCTGGCAATAATTGGCTAGGTGGGCCTGGCTCACAGCAGGCTGCAAGGCAGGAGGAAAGTGCAATTCAATGGCACCAGCAAACTTTGGATTCACAACAACTATTACCAAAAATTTTAATTTTTAATTATTAAGAATACTGTCACAACAAATATGATTGGTGTAAATATTTTTCAAGTAGGCCTGGCACACAGGCTTGGAAGGCAGTAGAAAAGTGCAATTCTAGGGCACGAGCAAACTGAGGATTAAGATCATCAACAATCAAGAATTTTTTAATTTCAATTAGTAACTATACTGTGACAAAAAATTATGATTGGTGTAAATAGTTGGCAAGACGGCCTGGCACAAAAGGCTGGCAGGCAGGAGGTAGATGCAATTCAAGGACACTAGGAGACTGATTACTGACAGTCAAAACAGTGATGATTGACAATTTTTGCAATACTGTTACAAGAAATATGATTGCTGGCAACAATTGGCTAGGTGGGCCTGGCTCACAGCAGGCTGCAAGGCAGGAGGAAAGTGCAATTCAATGGCACCAGCAAACTGAGGATTCACAACAACTATTACCAAAAATTTTAATTTTTAATTATTAAGAATACTGTCACAACAAATATGATTGGTGTAAATATTTTTCAAGTAGGCCTGGCACACAGGCTTGGAAGGCAGTAGAAAAGTGCAATTCTAGGGCACGAGCAAACTGAGGATAAAGATCATCAACAATCAAGAATTTTTTCATTTTAATTAGTAACTATACTGTGACAAAAAATTATGATTGGTGTAAATAGTTGGCAAGACGGCCTGGCACAAAAGGCTGGCAGGCAGGAGGTAGATGCAATTCAAGGACACTAGGAGACTGATTACTGACAGTCAAAACAGTGATGATTGAAAATTTTTGCAATACTGTTACAAGAAATATGATTGCTGGCAACAATTGGCTAGGTGGGCCTGGCTCAGAGCAGGCTGCAAGGCAGGAGGAAAGTGCAATTCAATGGCACCAGCAAACTGAGGATTCACAACAACTATTACCAAAAATTTTAATTTTTAATTATTAAGAATACTGTCACAACAAATATGATTGGTGTAAATATTTTTCAAGTAGGCCTGGTACACAGGCTTGGAAGGCAGTAGAAAAGTGCAATTCTAGGGCACGAGCAAACTGAGGATTAAGATCATCAACAATCAAGATTTTTTTAATTTTAATTAGTAACTATACTGTGACAAAAAATTATGATTGGTGTAAATAGTTGGCAAGACGGCCTGGCACAAAAGGCTGGCAGGCAGGAGGTAGATGCAATTCAAGGACACTAGGAGACTGATTACTGACAGTCAAAACAGTGATGATTGACAATTTTTGCAATACTGTTAAAAGAAATATGATTGCTGGCAATAATTGGCTAGGTGGGCCTGGCTCACAGCAGGCTGCAAGGCAGGAGGAAAGTGCAATTCAATGGCACCAGCAAACTTTGGATTCACAACAACTATTACCAAAAATTTTAATTTTTAATTATTAAGAATACTGTCACAACAAATATGATTGGTGTAAATATTTTTCAAGTAGGCCTGGCACACAGGCTTGGAAGGCAGTAGAAAAATGCAATTCTAGGGCACGAGCAAACTGAGGATTAAGATCAACAATCAAGAATGTTTTAATTTTAATTAGTAACTATACTGTGACAACAATTATGATTGGTGTAAATAGTTGGCAAGAGGGCCTGGCACAAAAGGCTGGCCGGCAGGAGGTAAATGCAATTCAAGGACACTAGGAGACTGATTACTGACAGTCAAAACAGTGATGATTGACAATTTTTGCAATACTGTAAAAATAAATATGATTGCTGGCAATAATTGGCTAGGTGGGCCGGGCACACAGCAGGCTGCAAGGCAGGAGGAAAGTGCAATTCACTGGCACCAGCAAACTGAGGATTCAAAACAACTATTAACAAAAATTTAAATTTTTAATTACTAAGAATACTGTGAGAACAAATATGATTGGTGTAAATATATTTCAAGTAGGCCTGGCACACAGGCTTGGAAGGCAGTAGAAAAGTGCAATTCTAGGGCACGAGCAAACTGAGGATTAAGATCAACAATCAAAATTTTTTTATTTTTAATTAGTAATTATACTGTCTGTGACAACAATTATGATTGGTATAAATAGTTGGCTAGACGGCCTGGCACAAAAGGCTGGCAGTGGCAGGCAGGAGGTAAATGCAATTCAATGGCACTAGGAGACTGAATATTTGCAGTCCAAAAAATTATGATTTTTATTTTTTTATATACTGTTACAAGAATTATGATTGGTGCCACTAATTGGCTAGTTGGGCCTGGCACACAGGCTGGCAGATATGAGTCGTGGATGGTAGGTAGGGCAGCAATTTAACACAGTATTCTGTGTAAGTGACAAAAACACAGGCCTGATAGAAAATTAAGTTAGATTACACTAGCAAAATATTTTAAAATTTTAGATTTTAATATTAAAATTATGTTAAGAAGTGCAATGCACATATGACTCTATGAGTGGTCGCACTGGCTGGCTGCTACGTAGGGCAGCAATTAACAACAGTATGCTGTGTAAGTCAGATAGACAGTTAGACACAGGCCTGATAGAAAATACAATTAGATTACACTAGCATAATGATTTAAAGACTTTTTTTTGGCAATTTAAAGAAAAAGGTTAAGCACATACATATGAGTCGTGGCTGATAGCCTTGGAAGGGCAGCTATTAAAAACAGTAGGCTCTGTAAGACAGATACACACACGCCTGATAGAAAATACTATTAGATTACACTAGAAAAATGATTTAAATTATTTTTTGGGGGGGGGGATTAAAAAAAGGTTAAACACATATGAGTCGTGGCTCATAGATTAGGGAGGGCAGCAAGTAAACACAGTAGGCTCTGTATGTCAGCAAAACACACAGGCCGGATAGAAAATTATATTAGATTACACTATCAAACAAATTTAAACTTTTTTTTTTATATTAAAATTAAGGTGAAGAAGAATAGATATGAGTGCTGGGTGGCTGCCTGGCACAGACCAATTAACCAAAAGACTGAATTAAATGAGGTATATTAATGCTGAGTGAGCCTGACAAACACAGGCCTGATAGTAAATGTAATTAGATTACACTAGCAAAATATTTTTTTTTTTTTTTTTAATTTAAAATAATGTTATAAACGGATATTAACACTGGTGGCTGCTGGCTGGCACAGAGCAATGTGCTGTGTGACACTGGCCTGATAGAAAATGAAAAAAAATTACACTAGCAAAATAATAAAATGTTTTGGTTAGTTAAATTTAAACTAATGTTGTTAGGGAGATATCAGTAGTGGCAGTAATCACAGCATATGCTGTGAGCCTTAAACACACAGCCTGAAAGCCAGGCAAATGCTAAGAAAAAAAAAAAGAAGAAAAAAAAAATGGCACGAAATATAGCCCTAAAAAGGGCTTTTTGGGGTGCTGTGCTTGCAGCAGAGATGAGTGGAGTCCTTCTGGACTGTAAATACACTAGCCTAGCTATGTTTTTCCTATTAATGTCAGGAGCAAAAACACAACACGTCCTCTCATTAAGAAAGCAAGGTCGTTATGAGTCTAAAATGGCGGATTCCGAGTAGCTGGGAGGGTCTGTGAGGGAGTGTCCGATGTTGATTGGCTCTAATGTGTCAGGCGGCTGTGACATAAAGGGTCAAAGTTTCCTCAATGATGACACATAGGGGCGGATCGCCATGTGTTCGCCCACAAACGCGAACGCGAACAAGCTATGTTCGCTGTGAACCGTTCCCGGGCGAACAGTTCGGGACATCACTATCAACCAGTTAGAAAAGGTTTAAAATGTTTTTCTTGGTCAAGTCCCCTATAGTTGGGGATCTTTTGGGTATACACTTAGGCCCTGGTATTCAAAGATTCTCCAGCTTGGATAGATATTGTAGTTCAGACTTCACAAAGGCTGAACTCACTAAATTTTAAAAAGAAAAAGGGTGGACCTCTCCAGCAAAATTTTCTCTGAATTATGTATGTGAAGCAAAGAAAAGCCCAATGCAATATAGCACTGCATAATATGATAGTTGTGTTACACTTACACTTTGTGCATTGAATTTTATATTACTATACATTTCAAATTTGTTACTTTCAGTATTATTGCATTTAAGCTTTGCACATTCTCATTTGTTTTCTAATACATTTAAATTTTGATCTAGCAGCGATAAACATTCTGATTATGCTTTAAAAGTTTCTGTGTTACTTTAATAACTTAGGATCATACTTTGTATATTTTTGTGTATTTTTTTACAAATTACATTGCATTTTGTATTTTCTCTAATGTAAACTGACAGTTTCAGAAAGTGGGAGGGACAGGGCAGTTCCCTGAGCTGAACAGGGGAGTTCCCAGCGTACGTCTGAAGTTGTCTCATAAGTCTTGTGAACATTTTGTAATCACTTTAAACAAGCTGGTCTCACTGATTTGTCTCTTCAGCTGTATGCAGGTGAAGTTTGCTCAAGATTCACAATACACTTTTTTTGACTAACAGAAAAGTAATATATACTAAAATATAGAAAAAAACCCAAGTTAAATTGTAATGAAAACATTTCAGCTTAACCCCTTAACGACTCATGTGGTACAGGGTACGTCTTGCACAAACTGGTCTTTAAAGACCAGCCACGTACCCTGTATGACATTGGGGTTTAAAGCGGCTAGAAATGATCCTGATCACTTCTAGCTGCTTTCCAGTTATTGCAGTGATGCCTTGATATCGAGCAATCCTGCAATAACCCTTCTTACCCCTCCGGTGCAGAGAGAGACATTCTGTGGCCCTCTCTGCACCAGACATCGATGGCCGAAAATCATTGGTGGGTGGGAGCCAATGTGGGAGGCGGGTGGGCAGCCAACGATGGCTTTTATGATTAAGAGGGGGGTGGGATCGGGGGTGTGGTCGCCGGGGGCACGCATGGACGCACGCATGTGCACGGTGGGTGGCGGGCGGGCGCATGCATGGGGAGGGAGCGGGTGGGACCCGCTGCACTACAGAAAAAAAATAATACTTCTAAGTGGGAGAAAGGGGGAAGGGAATGGGTTAATAAATAGCTAAGGGATCTGGGAGGGGGTGGGGGGATGGTCTTTGGGGGGGGGAAGCTACACTACAGAAAAAAATATATATATATAAATATATATATATATATATATATATATATATATATATATATATTTGTATAAACTGGGTAATGGCAGACAGTTGCCAGTACCCAATACGGCACCAAATAAGGTAGATGGGGAGGGTTAGAGAGCTGATTTGGGGGGGATCAGGGAGGTTGGGGGCTAAGGGGGGACCCTACACAGCAGCATATGTATATATGCTATTTTAAAAAAAGATACCTTTTTATTTTAGTACTGGCAGACTGTTTGGGAGGGATCAGGGGATGGGATGTGTCAGGTGGGAGGCTGATCTCTACACTAAAGCTAAAATTAACCCTGCAAGCTCCCTACAAGCTACCTAATTAACCTCTGCACTGCTGGGCATAATACACGTGTGATGCGCAGCAGCATTTAGCGGCCTTCTAATTACCAAAAAGCAACGCCAAAGCCATATATATAAATTTTAAAACATTTTTTATTTGATCACATTTGGCGGTGAAATGGTGGCATGAAATATACCAAGATGAGCCTAGATCAATACTTGGGGTTATCTACTACACTAAAGCTAAAATTAACCCTAGAAGCTCCCTACATGCTCCCTAATTAACCCCTTCACTGCTGGGCATAATACACATGTGATGCGCAGGGGCATTTAGCGGCCTTCTATTTACCAAAATGCAACACCAAAGTCATATATGTCTGCTATTTCTGAACAAAGGGGATCCCAGAGAAGCATTTACAACTATTTATGCCATAATTGCACAAGTTGTTTGTAAATAATTTCAGTGAGAAACCTAAAGTTTGTGAAAAATTTGTGAAAAAGTGAACATTTTTTTTTATTTGATCACATTTGGCGGTGAAATAGGGGCATGAAATATACCAAAATGGGCCTAGATCAATACTTTGGGATGTCTCCCAATGTAACTAGCACTAATTTTGAAAACAAGTGGTTTGGAAATAGCAAAGTGCTACTTGTATTTATGGCCCTATAACTTGCAAAAAAAGCAAAGAACATGTAAACATTGGGTATTTCTAAACTCAGGACAAAATTTAGAAACTATTTAGCATGGGTGTTTTTTGGTGGTTGTAGATGTGTAACAGATTTCGGGGTCAAAGTTAGAAAAAGTGTGTTTTTTTCCATTTTTTCCTCATATTTTTGTGTGTGTTTTTTTTTAGTAAATTATAACGTATGTACGAGGAAAATTACTGCTAAACACAAACACCGCAGAAATGTAAAAATAGCCCTGCTCCTTAAGGGAAAGAAATTGAAAAATGGCCTTGTCCTTAAGGGGTTATTTGGAATTTATGGAAATGGAGCTTTTATATCAGCCCCAGAGGTTCTCCAGTTACCTTCTCTCTCCCATGTAAAATTTTGTATCCCAAAGAGCTTCATTACTTTCTATGGAAGGCATCTCTCATCTCCCCCTTTCTTAGAAAATTAAGTGAGTTCTACCCCTGTGAAGTCAGCATTATAAGCTCTCTCCAAACTAGAGAATGTTTGATTATCTGGCTGATAAAAAGTAATGACACTCTCTGGGAAACTAAAGCTGACAGTTTTTCATTTTTCATTTAAATAAAAGATATGCAAAATGAATGGCTAACGGTTTCCTACAGTATATACTATTATGTTGTATGTTGTGATCAATCCCCAGAATAAGTTTCAAATTGTCTATAGACCTGGTATTGCATTTGCTTGTAAGCTTAAGATAAAAATCATTAGTATTCATCTATTCAATAAATTAATCAACTGTATTGGATTGGACACTTGATCCTGCTAAATCAATATTAGGTCATCAATAAAATGATCATACAAAATTATGTTTTGAAAGAATGGGAAATCCTCTGTGAAGATGTGGTTAACCCCTTAATGACCGGACCATTTTTCAATTTTCTTACCCTTAATGACAATGGCTATTTTTACATTTCTGCAGTGTTTGTGTTTAGCTGTAATTTCCCTCTTACTCATTTACTGTACCCACACATATTATATACCGTTTTTCTCGCCATTAAATGAACTTTCTAAGGATACCATTATTTTCATCATATCTTATAATTTCCTATAAAAAAAATATAAAATATGAGGAAAAAATTAAAAAAAACACACTTTTTCTAACTTTGACCCCCAAAATCTGTTACACATCTACAATCACCAAAAAACACCTATGCTAAATAGTTTCTAAATTTTGTCCTGAGTTTAGAAATACCCAATGTTTACATGTTCTTTACTTTTTTTGCAAGTTATAGGGCCATAAATACAAGTAGCACTTTGCTATTTCCAAACAACTTTTTTTCAAAATTAGCGCTAGTTACATTGGAACCCTGATATCTGTCAGGAATTACCTGAATATCCCTTGACATGTATATATTTTTTTTTAGAAGACAACCCAAAGTATTGATCTAGGCCCATTTTGGTATATTTCATGCCACCATTTCACCGCCAAATGTCATCAAATAAAAAAAAAAGTTCACTTTTTCACAAATTTTGTCACAAACTTTAGGTTTCCCACTGAAATTATTTACAAACAGCTTCTGCAATTAAGGCACAAATGGTTGTAAATGCTTCTTTGGGATCCCCTTTGTTCAGAAATAGCAGACTTATATGGCTTTGGGGTTGCTTTTTGGTAATTAGAAGGCCACTAAATGCTGCTGCGCACCACACGTAAATTATGCCCAGCAGTGAAGGGGTTAATTAGGTAGGTTGTAGGGAGCTTGCAGGGTTAATTTTAGCTTTAGGGTAGAGATCAGCCTCCCACCTGACACATCCCACCCCCTGATCCCTCCCAAACAGTTCTCTTCCCTCCCCCACCCCACAATTGTCCCCGCCATCTTAAGTACTGGCAGAAAGTCTGCCAGTACTAAATAAAAGGAGTTTTTCTTTTTTTTAATAAAAAAAAATAAAATGTTTTAGCTGTGATGGACCCCTGCCTTAGCCCCAACCTCCATGATCCCCCCCCCCAGCTCTCTAACCCTCTCCCCTACCTAATTGCCGCCATCTTGGGTACTGGCAGCTGTCTGCCAGTACCCAATTTGCCCCAAAAACAAGTGTTTTTTTTATCTGTTTTGCCATTTTTAAATGTTTTCTGTAGTGTAGCAGCCCCCCACAATACCCCAACCCCCTCCCCCTCCCAGATCCTTATATATTTATTAATTTTATTCTTTTTTCCCCCCTCTTCCCTCCTCATTGGTGTCAGTGGGTAGCTAATCGCGCGCGCGCATGCGCACCCGCGCGCGCGCACGCGCATGCGCACCCCCGCACGCTCCCGGCACCCGGCGTGCACATTGCACTTACAGGAGCCGGATGCCGGGTAGCGATGGGCCGCCCACCCGCCTCCCTGTTATGCTCCCACCCACCAACGAACCGGCACCATCGCTACCGGTGCAGAGAGGGCCACAGAGTGGCTCTCTCTGCATCGGAGTCTTCTGAAAGGGTATTGCAGGATGCCTCCATATGGAGGCATCACTGCAATACCCTGAGAGCTGCTGGAAGCTTCCAGCACTCTCTTAGACAACTGACGTACCAGGTACGTCTATTGTCATTAACTGTAAGTTAATGCATGACGTACCTGGTACGTCAGTTGTCATTAAGGGGTTAAGCTCAATCCAACCCTTATAGCTATATCCAATCCAACCCATACAGATATTTGTGTAGGCCAGGGGCAAATTTTTGATCCTTTTGATCCTTAGGCATATATATATATATACACACACATATAAATACTTAAATACATATGTACACACACACATGTATGTATATATATATATATATATATATACTGTATATACAGTGTGTATATATATATATTTATAGACATATCCATAAGACATGTATATGCATGTATGTCTATGTTAAAGCCTTTTGCCTTGTTTTTTTTTTTTCTCTAATATCTCATTGTGCAATTTTAACCAGAGCATTGAAGTCGCGCTAGCCCTTTGAGCATTAACTTCAATTGCGCTCAAGCGATCATGTTTACTTTCAACTTGTAATATACTTGTTACTTCCGATGCACGCAAACAGACGCAATATACCCGATATCACTCGAGCGCAATTGTTAGTGTGCCAGTCATAATCTAGTCCTACATGTTACAGTTAACCTTCATAAATAACACTCCCTTAAATACTAACCCCATTAATAATTTAACTCCAAACATTGGTGTAACTCAATAAAGGATCAGGTTTATCTCCTTGGGCCTGTTTTATGCATGAGTGGCCTGGGCAACCAAGCCCTGCACCTCTATCCAACATTACCTGGGAAGAGAAAGCATTTGAAATAAAAGTGTGACAAACAACTTGTATTTTAGTATATCATATAAAAAATAAATAAAAAGGACATTAGATAATAAAATATGTCAGCATTTGTCATGTCATAATAGTATGAAATATGCTGTGCTAGATCACTATACCTTAGTTTTGATGTAAATATTTACTAATGTTAATAATAATCCATTATCACTGTCTAGTAATTAACCATGTATATTTAAATTTCACTTTAAGTTTCTTGGTTTTATATAAGATAATATCTGAATACCATTGTTGTCTGGGCTGAAGTAATTTATCCAGATATAGGGCTAGATTAGTGGAACACTAAATTATAGCGCTCCTGCAAACGGGGGATAATTAACCAGCCATTACAAGTGGCTGTTTATTTGCAAAGCAAGCTTACAGTAGCAATCAGCGCTCCGAAAATGAACCAGAGATCAGATGTTTGGTTCATTTTCTAAAAGTGCCCCAAATGCTCTCAAAAAAGAGGGCATTATAGTTTTCTAATAAAAAAACTACGCTAGGCAGTTTTAAAGTAGACATGTGCACGGCTAAAAAATTCGGTTCGTTTTCGGTTCTGATCGATTCAGACTTTTCGAATTTCGGTTCGGATCAAATCGAATTCGTCAAAATTTGAATGAATTTGTTTCGGATTTATTCGGATTCAAATAAATTCATTTCGGATTTATTCGGATTCGAATAAATTCGGCTGAATTCGGTTCTATTCGGTCCCGAAATTCGGTATGTTTTAGTACACTAACACCCATTTAGTACACTAGTCACTAACACCCATAAACTACCTATGAACCACTAAACCGAGGCCCCCCCACATCGCAAACCCTATAATAACATTATTTAACCCCTAATCTGCCGACCGTATATCGCCGCAACCTACATTATCCCTATGAACCCCTAATCTGCTGTCCCTAACATCGCCGACCCCTACATTATAGTTATTAACCTCTAATCTGCCCCCCCAACGTTGCCGCAATCTAACTACAAGTATTAACCCCTAATCTGCCGACTGGATATCGCCGCCGCCTACATTATAGCTATTAACCCCTAATCTGCTGTCCCTAACACCGCCAACCCCTACATTATAGTTATTAACCCCTAATCTGCCCCCCCAACGTCGCCGCAATCTAACTACAAGTATTAACCCCTAATCTGCCAACCGTATATCGCCGCCACCTACATTATAGCTATTAACCCCTAATCTGCTGTCCCTAACATCGCCGAACCCTACATTATAGTTATTATCCCCTAATCTGCCCCCCCAATGTCGCCGCAATCTAACTACAAGTATTAACCCCTAATCTGCCGACCTGATATCGCTGCAACCTAAAATTATAGCTATTAACCCCTAATCTGCTGTCCCTAACATCGCCGACCCCTACATTATAGTTATTAACCCCTAATCTGCCCCACCCAACGTCGCCGCAATCTAACTACAAGTATTAACCCCTAATCTGCTGACCGGAAATCGCCGCCACAATAATAAATGTATTAACCCCTAAACCGCTGCACTCCCGCCTCGCAAACACTATAATACATTTTATTAACCCCTAATCTGCCCTCCCTAACATCGCCGCCACCTACCTACAATTATTAACCCCTAATCTCCCGCCCCCAACATCGCCGCTACTATAATAAGGTTATTAACCCCTAAACCTAAGTCTAACCCTAACCCTAACACCCCCTAACTTAAATATAATTTAAATAAAACGAAATAAATTTACTTTAGTTAAATAAATGAATCCTATTTAAAACTAAATACTTACCTGTAAAATAAACCCTAAGCTAGCTACAATATAACTAATAGTTACATTGTAGCTATTTTAGGATTTATATTTATTTTACAGGCAAGTTTGTATTTATTTTAACTAGGTACAATAGCTATTAAATAGTTAATTACTATTTAATAGCTACCTAGCTAAAATAAATACAAATTTAGCTGTAAAATAAATCCTAACCTAAGTTACAATTACACCTAACACTACACTATCATTAAATTAATTAAATAAATGAATCCTATTTAAAACAAAATCCTTACCTGTAAAATAAACCCTAATATAGCTGCAATATAACTAATAGTTACATTGTAGCTATTTTAGCATTTATATTTATTTTACAGGCAACTTTGTATTTATTTTAACTAGGTACAATAGCTATTAAATAGTTATTGACTATTTAATAGCTACCTAGTTAAAATAATTACAAAATTACCTGTAAAATAAATCCTAACCTAAGTTACAATTAAACCTAACACTACACTATCATTAAATAAATTAACTACAAGTACCTACAATTATCTACAATTAAATAAACTAAACTAAAGTACAAACCCCCCCCCCACTAAATTACAAAAAAAAACAAACACTAAATTACAAAAAATAAAAAAATATTACAAGAATTTTAAACTAATTACACTTAATCTAAGCCCCCTAATAAAATAACAAAGCCCCCCAAAATAAAAAAATGCCCTACCCTATACTAAATTACAAAAGTTAACAGCTCTATTACCTTACCAGCCCTTAAAAGGGCCTTTTGCTGGGCATGCCCTAAAGAAAACAGCTCTTTTGCCTGTAAAAAAACCCCCCCCCCCCCCCCAACATTACAACCCACCACCCACATACCCCTACTCTAACCCAAACCCCCCTTAAATAAACCTAACACTACCCCCCTGAAGATCTCCCTACCTTGAGTCGTGTTCACCCAGCCGGGTCGAAGTCTTCATCCGATGGGGCAGAAGAGGACATCCAGACTGGCAGAAGTCTTCATCCAAGCGGGGCAAGAAGAGGTCTTACATCCATCAGAAAAGTACCAAAATACAAACAAACACTAAATTACCAAAAATAATAAAATATTACAAGAATTTTAAACTAATTGCACCTAATCTAAGCCCCCTACTAGCTATTAATATAGCTACAATATAACTAATAGCTACATTGTAGCTATTTTAGGATTTATATTTATTTTACAGGCAACTTTGTATTTATTTTAACTAGGTAAAATAGCTATTAAATAGATAGTGACTATTTAATAGCTACCTAGTTAAAATAATTAAAAAATTACCTGTAAAATAAATCCTAACCTAAGTTACAATTACACCTAACACTACACTATCATTAAATAAATTAACTACAAGTACCTACAATTAAATACAATTAAATAAACTAAACCAAAGTACAAAAAAACAAACACGAAATTACAAAAAATAAAAAATATTACAAGAATTTTAAACTAATTACACCTAATCTAAGCCCCCTAATAAAATAACAAAGCCCCCCAAAATAAAAAAATGCCCTACCCTATACTAAATTACAAAAGTTAACAGCTCTATTACCTTACCAGCCCTTAAAAGGGCCTTTTGCAGGGCATGCCCAAAAGAAAACAGCTCTTTTGCCTGTAAAAAAAAACACCACCCCCCAAAATTACAACCCACCACCCACATACCCCTACTCTAACCCAAACCCCCCTTAAATAAACCTAACACTACCCCCCTGAAGATCTCCCTACCTTGAGTCGTGTTCACCCAGCCGGGCCGAAGTCTTCATCCGATGGGGCAGAAGAGGACATCCAGACCGGCAGAAGTCTTCATCCAAGCGGGACAAGAAGATGTCTTCCATCCATCAGAAAAGTACCAAAAAACAAACAAACACTAAATTACCAAAAATAATAAAATATTACAATAATTTTAAACTAATTACACCTAATCTAAGCCCCCTACTAGCTATTAATATAGCTACAATATAACTAATAGTTACATTGTAGCTATTTTAGGATTTATATTTATTTTACAGGCAACTTTGTATTTATTTTAACTAGGTACAATAGTTATTAAATAGTTAATAACTATTTAATAACTACCTAGCTAAAATAAATACAAATTTACCTGTAAAATAAATCCTAACTTAAGTTACAATTACACCTAACACTACACTATCATTAAATTAGTTAAATAAATTAATCCTATTTAAAACTAAATACATACCTGTAAAATAAACCCTAATATAGCTACAATATAACTAATAGTTACATTGTAGCTATTTTAGGATTTATATTTATTTTACAGGCAACTTTGCATTTATTTTAACTAGGTAAAATAGCTATTAAATAGATATTTACTGTTTAATAGCTACCTAGTTAAAATAATTACAAAATTACCTGTAAAATAAATCCTAACCTAAGTTACAATTAAACCTAACACTACACTATCATGAAATAAATTAAATAAATTAACTACAAGTACCTACAATTAAATACAATGAAATAAACTAAACTAAAGTACAAAAAACCAAACACTAAATTACAAAAAATAAAAAAATATTACAAGAATTTTAAACTAATTACACCTAATCTAAGCCCCCTAATAAAATAACAAAGCCCCCCAAAATAAAAAAATGCCCTACACTATACTAAATTACAAAGGTTAACAGCTCTATTACCTTACCAGCCCTTAAAAGGGCCTTTTGTGGGGGCATGCCCCAAAGAAAACAGCTCTTTTGCCTGTAAAAAAAAAACACAATACCCCCCCACATTACAACCCACCACCCACATATCCCTACTCTAACCCAAACCCCCCTTAAATAAACCTAACACTACCCCCCTGAAGATCTCCCTACCTTGAGTCGTGTTCACCCAGCCGGGCCGAAGTCTTCATCCGATGGGGCAGAAGAGGACATCCAGACCGGCAGAAGTCTTCATCCAAGCGGGGCAAGAAGAGGTCTTCCATCCATCAGAAGTCTTGATCCAGGCGGCATCTTCTCTGTTCATCCATCCGGAGCGGAGCGGCAACATCCTGAAGACATCCGACGCGGAGCATCCTCTTCTTTCTTGATCCGACGACTAAATGACTGTACCTTTAAGTGACGTCATCCAAGATGGCGTCCCTTGAATTCCGATTGGCTGATAGGATTCTATCAGCCAATTGGAATTAAGGAAGGAAAAATCTGATTGGCTGATTCAATCAGCCAATCAGATTCAAGTTCAATCCGATTGGCTGATCCAATCAGCCAATCAGATTGACCTCGCATTCTATTTTCTGTTCCGATCGGATTGGGTTAGAGTAGGGGTATGTATGTGGTGGGTTGTAATGTGGGGGGGGGGGTATTGTGTTTTTTTTTACAGGCAAAAGAGCTGTTTTCTTTTGGGCATGCCCTGCAAAAGGCCCTTTTAAGGGCTGGTAAGGTAATAGAGCTGTTAACTTTTGTAATTTAGTATAGGGTAGGGCATTTTTTATTTTGGGGGGCTTTGTTATTTTATTAGGGGGCTTAGATTAGGTGTAATTAGTTTAAAATTCTTGTAATATTTTTTTATTTTTTTAATTTAGTGGGGGGGGGGGTTGTACTTTAGTTTAGTTTATTTAATTGTATTTAATTTTAGGTACTTGTAGTAAATTTATTTAATGATAGTGTAGTGTTAGGTTTAATTGTAACTTAGGTTAGGATTTATTTTACAGGTAATTTTGTAATTATTTTAACTAGGTAGCTATTAAATAGTCAATAACTATTTAATAGCTATTGTACCTAGTTAGAATAAATACAAAGTTGCCTGTAAAATAAATATAAATCCTAAAATAGCTACAATGTAACTATTAGTTATATTGCAGCTATATTAGGGTTTATTTTACAGGTAAGTATTTAGTTTTATATAGGATTCATTTATTTAATTAATTTAATGATAGTGTAGTGTTAGGTGTAATTGTAACTTAGGTTAGGATTTATTTTACAGTTAAATTTGTATTTATTTTAGCTAGGTAGTTATTAAATAGTTATTAACTATTTAATAACTATTGTACCTAGTTAAAATAAATACAAAGTTGCCTGTAAAATAAATATAAATCCTAAAATAGCTACAATGTCACTATTAGTTATATTGTAGCTATATTAATAGCTAGTAGGGGGCTTAGATTAGGTGTAATTAGTTTAAAATTCTTGTAATATTTTATTATTTTTGGTAATTTAGTGTTTGTTTGTTTTTTGGTACTTTTCTGATGGATGGAAGACCTCTTCTTGCCCCGCTTGGATGAAGACTTCTGCCGGTCTGGATGTCCTCTTCTGCCCCATCGGATGAAGACTTCGGCCCGGCTGGGTGAACACGACTCAAGGTAGGGAGATCTTCAGGGGGGTAGTGTTAGGTTTATTTAAGGGGGGTTTGGGTTAGAGTAGGGGTATGTGGGTGGTGGGTTGTAATGTGGGGGGGGGTATAGTGGTTTTTTTTACAGGCAAAAGAGCTGTTTTCTTTGGGGCATGCCCCGCAAAAAGCCCTTTTAAGGGCTGGTAAGGTAATAGAGCTGTTAACTTTTGTAATTTAGTATAGGGTAGGGCATTTTTTTATTTTGGGGGACTTTGTTATTTTATTAGGGGGCTTAGATTAGCTGTAATTAGTTTAAAATTGCCGGTCTGGATGTCCTCTTCTGCCCCATCGGATGAAGACTTCGGCCCGGCTGGGTGAACATGACTCAAGGTAGGGAGATCTTCAGGGGGGTAGTGTTAGGTTTATTTAAGGGGGGTTTGGGTTAGAGTAGGGGTATGTGGGTGGTGGGTTGTAATTTGGGGGGGGGTATTGTGTTGTGAGCTGTTAACTTTTGTAATTTAGTATAGGGTAGGGCATTTTTTTATTTTGGGGGGCTTTGTTATTTTATTAGGGGGTTTAGATTAGGTGTAATTAGTTTAAAATTCTTGTAATATTTTTTTATTTTTTGTAATTTAGTGTTTGTTTTTTTTGTAATTTAGTGGGGGTTTTTTTTGTACTTTAGTTTAGTTTATTTAATTGTAGATAATTGTAGGTACTTGTAGTTAATTTATTTAATGATAGTGTAGTGTTAGGTTTAATTGTAACTTAGGTTATGATTTATTTTACAGGTAATTTTGTAATTATTTTAACTAGGTAGCTATTAAATAGTCAATAACTATTTAATAGCTATTGTACCTAGTTAAAATAAATACAAAGTTGCCTGTAAAATAAATATAAATGCTAAAATAGCTACAATGTAACTATTAGTTATATTGCAGCTATATTAGGGTTTATTTTACAGGTAAGTATTTAGTTTTAAATAGGATTCATTTATTTAATTAATGTAATGATAGTGTAGTGTTAGGTGTAATTGTAACTTAGGTTACGATTTATTTTACAGGTAAATTTTTATTTATTTTAGCTAGGTAAGCTATTAAATAGTAATTAACTATTTAATAACTATTGTACCTAGTTAAAATAAATACAAACTTGCCTGTAAAATAAAAATAAACCCTAAGATAGCTACAATGTAACTATTAGTTATATTGTAGCTAGCTTAGGGTTTATTTTACAGGTAAGTATTTAGTTTTAAATAGGATTCATTCATTTAACTATAGTAAATGTATTTCGTTTTATTTAAATTATATTTAAGTTAGGGGGTGTTAGGGTTAGGGTTAGACTTAGGTTTAAGGGTTAATAACCTTATTATAGTAGCGGCGACGTTGGGGGTGGGAGATTAGGGGTTAATAATTGTAGGTAGGCGGCGGCGATGTTAGGGAGGACAGATTAGGAGTTAATAAAATGTATTATAGTGTTTGCGAGGCGGTAGTGCGGCGGTTTAGGGGTTAATACATTTATTATAGTGGCTACGATTTCCGGTCGGCAGATTAGGGGTTAATACTTGTAGTTAGATTGCGGCGATGTTGGGGGGGGGCAGATTAGGGGTTAATAACTATAATGTAGGGGTCGGCGATGTTAGGGACAGCAGATTAGGGGTTAAAAGCTATAATTTTAGGTTGCGGCGATATCAGGTTGGCAGATTAGGGGTTAATACTTGTAGTTAGATTGCGGAGACGTTGGGGGGGCAGATTAGGGGTTAATAACTATAATGTAGGGGTTGGCGATGTTAGGGACAGCAGATTAGGGGTTAATAGCTATAATGTAGGTGGCGGCGATATCCTGTCGGCAGATTAGGGGTTAATACTTGTAGTTAGATTGCGACGACGTTGGGGGGGGCAGATTAGGGGTTAATAACTATAATGTAGGGGTCGGCGATGTTAGGGACAGCAGATTAGGGGTTAATAGCTATAATGTAGGTGGCGGCGATATCCGGTCGGCAGATTAGGGTTTAATAAGATAATGCAGGTGTCAGCGATAGTGGGGGCGGCAGATTAGGGGTTAATAAGTGTCAGATTAGGGGTGTTTAGAGACTCGGGGTACATGTTAGGGTATTAGGTGCAGACTTAGTGTTTCCCCATAGGAAACAATGGGGCTGCGGTGTTAGGTTTTTTTTAAGCCGAAACTCCCATTGTTTCCTATGGGGAAATGCCGAATTTTACCGAGCTAATTCGGATTTATTCGGAGATATGGCAGCTATTTCGGATTCATTCGGTAGATTCAGAAGTATTTTAATTCGGAAATTCGAATTGATCCGAATCTCCGAATTTACCGAATTTTCTGAATTTCCGAATAAATCCGAAAACGAACCGCACATGTCTACTTTAAAGTTGGTGGGAGTGTTAGAAAAAAAACGTCACTGAAAAGTGCCTTTACATTGGGGTCTATGGGAACTGTGTGTTCCCATAGACCGCACTGTAAATACAGTATGTATATATATGATTATATACATATATATTTATGCGTTAATATGTGTATATACACATATTAACACATACATATATATTTATATAATCATTTGCATATATATAAAAATGCTGCGCTATTTACCACCTTTGCTGTGTGAGCTTCTGATGCCATCTGTGATGGCATAAGAACGAAACTCCCATAGGAGTCTATGAAAGCGCTCTCTCATGAGCACAATGCTTCCTAGCAATGTGAACACAAGCTCGCATTCGCATTGCAATTAATTTGTAATGCCAGTGCACATTAGCGTGCGCTGGAATTGCAAAGTGGATCGCTAATATCGAAGCGATATGTAGAGCTCCACTTGTAATCTGGCCCAAAAAGTATAGAAATAAAAAATGGTTATGAGGAAAATAAAGAGCTGTATGTGTGTAAGTCTGAATGAATCAGTTTTTATTTTCATAACATAAAAGACAGAGTACATTCATGCTTTACGTATTTACACATAGTTGTAACAAGTGAAGTACTGACCCATTTGAAGTGTTGCCGATTGCAGTAGGTTAGAGAAAAGGGTCATAACTGGGTATAGTGTTAACTACAAGTTAAAGAGACAGTAAACAGTAACAAGATTGCAATGTACTTAAAATATTCGTTTTGCTCAATTTCGTTTTAATTTTAGCTCTTAATATAACATATTTAACTCTCAGACTTTGAGATGCACTCTTCTCTAGTTGGTTTTAACTGATAACAACAGCAAAACAATTGACCTTATACTAACAATATGACCAAGGCAAACATTGTTGCAGTGACGTGCGGTGAGGTCAGAGGCTGGTGAGGCACTGGCTGATACTCCCGGGAAACACATATATATATATATATATATATATATATATATATATATATATATATATATATATATATATATATATATCATATGCTATGCTTAACTCATATAAATGCCAGTTACAGATAGCACAGCAGCTGTTCCTAGGTCTTGTTAACTGTCCCTGTGATCTGACTTTGGCAGCGTCTGTAGAGTTAATGGGAACTAGAGCTCTTATTGATCCAGATTAATCTACGTGGTTTCAGCCAAACTAAATTAAAACTATAGTTAGAATATAGCTATTTTTCTATATATTTTGCCCATTGGTACTAACTTGAAATGATCGACTAAGTAGAGGACAGATTACTATTTGCGTCCATACGTCAACATCAGTAAAAAAAATGATTTAGAAAGAGCATGCCATTTTAAACAACTTTTGAATTTACTTCTATTATCTAATTTGCTTCATTCTCTTGATATGCTTTGCTGAAAAGCATATCTAGATATGCTCAGTAGCTGCTGATTGGTAGATGCACAAAGAGGCCTCGTGTGATTGGCTCACCCATGTGCATTGCTATTTCTTCAACAAAGGATATCTAAAGAATGAAGCAAATTAGATAATAGAAGTAATTTGGAAAGTTATTTAAAATTGTATTCTCTACCTGAATCATGACATAATTTTTTGGGGTTTAGTGTCCCTTTAAGTGGTTATGTGGATATGAGGTATTATCAGCTGAGCTTTTACCCTCTATTTATTTGTAATTTGTGGTCTTTTGTAAAGAAACATTTACCCAGAAATACCAACAATTTGCCTGTACTGATTGGTAATTAATGACAAATAAATAGAAAGTAAAAGGACAGCAGATTTGAGCTTCCAATTTGGAACATTTATGCAAGTTGTCGGCTGCCATTTTAAAACAAAATTAAGCTTTTTCCTTGTGTAAAATACGTTGTGTGTGGAAATATCCCAGCAAGCAGTTTGCTTAAAAGATGGGTTATTTGTTTGTAATAATTGAAGGTGTCGAATGTTTTTCACCAAAATAGTGTAGACAAAGGATTCTGACAACTTGAAACAGCTGATAATACCTCAGATCCATATAACCACTTAAAGGCTTCCAAAATTGCAAATTGTTTTCTACTTCACCTTTAATGCCTTAATTTATTTATTCAATTCACTATCAAATTTTCAGTGCACTGCAGACTTACTAGTACAAGGAGGACTTCAATAAGGATGCTTTTGTACAAACATACTGTATATACTAGCGTGATCTAAAAATGTCAGTGTAGTGTACACTGTACATAACAATATCAATCTGCACAAACATATCTACATTCTTGGAAAGAAGTATAAAATATCATAGAAATATGTTCATGTGTATATATATTTGTAGGGGTCTATATATTAACACAAAAAGTTTGCAAAATAATTGACAATCACTAAAGTAGCAAGCACTGCTACAATGGCTCTTTCTTTAGAAAAATGCACATATGTTTGCACATCTTCTCATACACACAAACATATATATATGTGTGTGTATTAATATGTTTGTATAGTGTGTGTGTATGCGTGTGTGTATGAATATGTATGTTTGTGTAGTGTGTGTATGAATATGTATGTTTGTGTAGTATGTGTGTGTGTGTATGTATGTACTGTATGTTTGTGTAGTGTGTGTATGAATATGTATGTTTGTGTAGTGTGTGTATGCGTGTGTATGAATATGTATGTTTGTGTAGTATGTGTGTGTTTGTATGTATGTACTGTATGTTTGTGTAGTGTGTGTATGAATATGTATGTTTGTGTAGTGTGGGTATGCGTGTGTATGAATATGTATGTTTGTGTAGTATGTGTGTGTTTGTATGTATGTACTGTATGTTTGTGTAGTATGTGTGTGTGTGTATGTATGTACTGTATGTTTGTGTAGTATGTGTGTGTGTGTATGTATGTACTGTATGTTTGTGTAGTGTGTGTGTGTGTGTATGTATGTACTGTATGTTTGTGTAGTGTGTGTATGTGTGTGTATGAATATGTATGTTTGTGTTGTATGTGTGTGTGTGTGTATGTATGTACTGTATGTTTGTGTAGTGTGTGTATGTGTGTGTATGAATATGTATGTTTGTGTAGTATGTGTGTGTGTGTATGTATGTACTGTATGTTTGTGTAGTGTGTGTATGTGTGTGTATGAATATGTATGTTTGTGTAGTGTGTGTATGTGTGTGTATGAATATGTATGTTTGTGTAGTATGTGTGTGTGTTTGTATGTATGTACTGTATGTTTGTGTAGTGTGTGTATGTGTGTGTATGAATATGTATGTTTGTGTAGTATGTGTGTATGTATATGTGTGTGTATGTATGTACTGTATGTTTGTGTAGTGTGTGTATGTATATGTGTGTGTATGTATGTACTGTATGTTTGTGTAGTGTGTGTATGAATATGTATGTTTGTGTAGTATGTGTGTGTGTATGTATGTACTGTATGTTTGTGTAGTGTGTGTATGAATATGTATGTTTGTGTAGTATGTGTGTGTATGTATGTACTGTATGTTTGTGTAGTGTGTGTATGAATATGTATGTTTGTGTAGTGAGTGTATGTGTGTGTATGAATATGTATGTTTGTGTAGTATGTGTGTGTGTGTATGTATGTACTGTATGTTTGTGTAGTGAGTGTATGTATATGTGTGTGTGAGAATGTGTATGTACAGTATGTATATGATGAACATTACAGTGGCCATTATTATAAACAACATGTTTTTCAATAAAAAATGTTTTACTCATTAAATAACTGCCTTGCTTGCTGTATTTCCCTGTTCTCCCCTAACAAACATAATATGGCCTGTGATGACAATAAAGATGTGACTGTTTTGTGTATTTTAAAGAAGGGAGACAGAGTGCACAAAATAAATTCCCTGGAGAGCCATACACTCACCCGTGCAGTACAGACTTACTTGATTCAGCAGAAGTTCAGTGGGTCTGCAGGGTCACCATGGGGGAGGGATGAAGCATAGTGTTGTACTAGTAATATATTATACAGCAGAGGTCAGCTGCCAGTGTTTCATCCTCTCCTCCATCCTGAGTCTGACTGCAAAAAAACTTTGCAATTTGACACAGGATGGGGTATTTGCTTGAAAGCATTTGAGGACCTGTAAAAATAAACAAACCTTGAACAGACAGACCTCGCTCCCTTCCTAGCCCAGCCGAGGATGAGCATGTTTAAAAAGACAGATTTACAATGTATCCCTGTCTGAGGCTGAGAGGACCTGTGGATTGGAAATGAATGTCAAAGGGAAAAAAAAACAGGGAGGAAGGGGTTATCAGGGAAAGGAGCAACAGTATATAAAAGTGTCAGTGCAGTGTACTAGCCCTACTGGTCTTTAGCACTTTTGTTTTCCAATTATTCCAAATGTAATTTTGATGTCTCCTTTTTTTTTCTCAGGCTGGGAAAAAAAAGGAGGCATGAAAATGACATTTGGAATTGGAAAACTAAAGAGCTAAAAGCCAGTAGAAGTAGAACACTGCACTGACACTTTTATATACTAAAGTATTCCAGACCAGTAGTGTGATTTACCACCCCCCCCACAGCACACACGTACCTCATTATTGAATTCCCTAGCCTGCACACAGCAGCTAACCGTTCTTAAGGAATGCAGCATGGGGACAGAGACGGAGCAAACAAGTTCAGTCCTCCCCACTCCCCTCACCCACCCACACCACTGTTCAGTGCACTGAAGTGCAGCTAACACGGGCCATATTAAACAGCCTCAGATCCCCCCTTTACTGCTGCAGATTCTGAATCTGAGTAACTATGTTGTAATAATTAATTTGCAATTATGCACTTATCTTTATCTGGCAAAGTTTTCCTCCGGCTCCTGTCTGACTTAGTCTCCACTTCTCACCGGCAGCAGGCTGACAGGCTCCTCCTAGTTTCTGTTTCCCTCACTCCTAGAAGAAGAAGTTCTGAACTTCTGAGAGTCCCGGCACCCTCTCAGTCCACACTCCTCCAGGCAGCACAGAGCCACTATGGTAGCGCACTAAGCGCAGCAAACAGTCCTGTCCTCTCCTCCGGCAGGCAAACGCCTCCTAAACACACAGTCAGCGGCAGCCACAACACCTAGGCAGACTGTGGCACACTAGGCAGCAGCACGCAGAGCAGCTCAGGAACTCCCTCCACAACTCTTCTTCCCACCAGTCTGTCTCTTTGCGCGCGTCGCCGACGTCACAAACGGTCACATGACCCACCTGTCATTCAGCAGCCCAGGCACGCCTCCCCACAGTGCTGCTGAATGCTGATTGGGTCAGTGAACACTAGCTCATCATGGAGGCGGTTTTGAGAACCGCTTCCATTCAGCTTGTAAAGTGCCCGGCGAGTCAACAGTAGGTGGCGCAGCAGCTAAGTGAAGCAGACTCAACACTTTGATCCATGTTGCGCAATTCAATGGATGGCAGCGGACTGGCTCACTGCCTCCTAATTGCGCAACATTGGAATCTGTGTTGTTACTGTCTTCACTTTTTCAGCGCAAGCGCAGTAGCGCACAACGCAGTGTGAGTGTACGTTCAACGCAGTCGCACATTACATGTCATGAACTACAGTTACTACATATTACTGGTGGAAATAAAGTAAGGGGGGGTACCCTTGGGACAAAATTAATAAATAAAATAAAAAACACTTTTTTTTTTTTTTATTAAATATTATTTTAAATCTTTTTTTCCTCATTGGACAGGGTAGGCACTGCCTCCCCTGCCTCCTATTACTGCACGTCACTGTTCCAGAGTGGACATGTATCCATTGACACATGGTGGGTACTGCTAGAGTGGCAATTCTGATCTGAATAACCTTGCCAATAAAGTGCCATATGGGTACACGGGTTTAAGAGGGTGATGTAAACACGTGGGCAGTGAACCCTAGCTTCACTCACATTAGTCACAAGGTAAGAATATTTCTTACTCAAATTTAGATAAGGGGACTACCAAGAGCCCTTAAAAGGGCCTTTTGCGGGGCATTGCCCCAAAGTAATAAGCTCTTTTACCTGTAAAAAAAAATACAAACAACCCCCCAACAGTAAAATCCACCACCCACACAACCAACCCACCAAATAAAATATTATCTAAAAAAACATAAGCTCCCCATTGCACTGAAAAGGGCATTTGGATGGGCATTGCCCTTAAAGGGCAGTTAGCTCTTTTGCAGCCCAAAGTCCCTAACCTAAAAATAAAGCCCACCCAATACACCCTTAAAAAAACCTAGCACTAACCCCCTTGAAGATCGACATACCAGGAGAAGTCTTCATCCAAGCCGGGCCGAAGTCCTCAACGAAGCCGGGAGAAGTCTTCATCCAAGCCGGGCGAAGTGGTCCTCCAGACGGGCAGAAGTCTTCATCCAGACAGCATCTTCTATCTTCATCCATCCGGCGCGGGGCAGGTCCATCTTCAATACATCCAACGCGGAGCATCGTCTTCTGCCGACGGACTAACGACGAATGAAGGTACCTTTAAGTGACATCATCCAAGATGGCGTCCCTTAGATTCCGATTGGCTGATAGAATTCTATTAGCCAATCAGGAATTAAGATAGAAAAAATCCCATTGGCTGATGCAATCAGCCAATAGGATTGAGCTTGCATTCTATTGGCTGATTGGAACAGCCAATAGAATGCAAGCTCAATCCTCAATCCGGCCCAGCTTGGATGAAGACTTCTCCCGGTAAGTCGATCTTCAGGGGGTTAGTGTTAGGTTTTTTTAAGGGTGTATTCGGTGCGTTTTATTTTTAGGTTAGGGACTTTGGGCTGCAAAAGAGCTAACTGCCCTTTTAAGGGCAATGCCCATTCAAATGCCCTTTGCAGGGCAATGGGGAGCTTAGGTTTTTTTAGATAGTATTTTATTTGGGGGGTTGGTTGTGTGGGTGGTGGGTTTTACTGTTGGGGGGGTTGTTAAGATAGTAGTTGGTCAGCAGCACATAGAAATCAGGTAGGGAAGGGGTTAACTCAGCACTCTAGTTCTAACATTGAAAATGTGTAATTATGTTTTAACCAATCAGAAATAACATTGTCTTTTAAATGGCTAGCACTGATGCACTCAATCAAGCTATGATTACGGCACACAGCCGAAACATGTCAGCTTGAGTACACAGTGCTCTATGTTTTTTTGCTGTAGGACCCCTCCAGGGACTTTTAATGGAAAATAAATAAAGTCGTTTTTAATTTACTCAACTGACCTGCGGATTGAATTCTTTCTTCACTTTTTGTGCATCTATGGCCAGGATCCGAGGTCACCAAGCTCGGCAACTTTCTTCCTAAAGGATACAGGAAACAGTGCTTACACTACGGAACAACTTCTGCGCCAGTACCAGACATCCGGCGCAAGGATTGGACGTCAGTTTACCACGTGGATACGGAGAACTTCCTACGCTACAGACGTCTCAGACAGCCCTGGAGCTGCACGTTGGGAGACCGAAGGAGAGAGGCAGGAGGACTGCTGTATCAGACCGAGAGGCCACGACAATAATCGTGAGTTGAAAGCGGCCATAGGCTGTATGGGGCTCGGTCCCCAGCACTTATACACACATTGCATCTGTTGTATAGCCATAGTCTGATACGCACAACCTGACCCCCAGACAAATGCACAAGGGTGGATGGACTCTCAGTACTATTCCTTACTACGCTCAGAGAGAACGGTAGTGTAAGCACACAAAGAAAGAATTTATATGTCTTTGGACTAAATACTATGCCTTTGTTATAGCAACACAGACTCTCTACTTTGATGTTTGTTGTTTGAATTGAATGCTATCTGGCAGCATTACTGTGTACTATAACATTTAGAGCTCATTCACAAAATGGAGGGGTCCGTAGTTAACTTTTATTCCCTGCTACCGGCAGCTGAGAGGGGATATGGAGACCAGGACTTTGACACAGTATTCTCTTTGGACATTTCTACATACTCACTAAGTGAATTGTTTGATAGAATGGAGCAACTACTTGTCAGGGAACACAAGCTCCAGTTTGATATATGGACCTTTGAAAAGTACATAAAGCTTAACATCATACCAAGGGGTTTGAGGATAAGCAAGTTTCCAACATTTGAAACACAGGACTCTGAATTTATTGCAAAATGGAATTTTGTATTGACAGAATGTTCGTTAAGATTAATGAATTTGCTTATAAATTACAAGAGTAAAATGCTTGTAAATATTAGACAAGAAATAGATGAGTTGCAACAAGTATTGAATAGTAAAAAAATGGAGATAGACTATCCCAAATTCGATTGCATTTTAAGATCTGCACTCACAGAGTCCAAAAACATTATCCTTAACCGTAAACATATAAAATATCAAAGAGATCAACTTGATTATGACACACAATCAGTTTATATATGGAGTCACACCAACAGGAGACAAGGTGGGAGGTCAAATAGTAGGAGAGGGAGATCACGTAGCAGGAACAGAGGAAGAGGTAGAGGAGCTAAGCAAAATTCTAACAGTACTCACACAGGCCCAGGTAGAACTTCAGATAGTGAATTTGAGTCAGGAGGAGAAATGGGAGCCTCAAGTGGGGAAGATCAGGAGATTGCACCCAAGGGGATATTGAAAAATACACATAAGCAGGTTACATTACAAGAAAGTGCCCCAGAGGTAATACAAGCAAAACAGAGTAAAAGCAATCCAAAACATAATCCCCACCCACACAACACACAGAAAGGTGGCACAGTATCCAAGTATGTGGGTAGTACCAGTCAGCAGACAACTAGCAACATTTCCAATATGGGGGAAGACCGCAGGGAGTTCGAGCAGGTTTTTCACCAGGCTCAGGACAAAACTGGGATAGGACAGCACAAACAGAACAGGTATCCCAAAAGAGGAAACAGAGCAACGAAATACCAATAAAAGAGTACAATGTTATCAATCTCTCCTCCACTACTTTGACACACACACAATTGAAAGTACTTAGTCTGGGGTTGAATTTTGCCCCTTCCTGTTCATTTGACCTTTTCAGGACCATGCTGGATGTAAACAGACTAATCAGAAATATCACCCTTAGAAAACATTTTCAGGGGGGCAATGAGATGCGGGCTGAGGACCCTGAGATCGTAACATCTCTCCAGCATGGCCCTGAAAACTCACAACTTCTAGATTTCTCAGAAGTTCGTGATGTGATCACACTCCAAAATTTGGCAATTACAGGGAATAATGAAAATCCCACACACACAGTCAAGAATTTCAATGGCTTCAAGAATAAGTCAGCATTCTATCCTATACAGTCCAGGGGCCCTATCCTAGAAACTTTCTACAACAGAATAGAGCAAGATCTCACGCAACTGTCCCATATGACAGATAGAGGTGAGCACAAATCTAATTTGTCTCACAAAGAGAAACAAGCTCTATTAGAACTTCAGAAAAATAAAAATCTTATTATCCGCTCAGCGGATAAAGGGGGGTCAGTGGTAGTCCAGGATAGAAGTGCCTATATTAGTGAAGCAGAGCGTCAACTCAATGATACCAACAATTATGTGAGGCTCACGAGGGATCCCACCATTCCCTTTCAAAAGGAGCTGAGATCACTTCTGGATGATGGTTTGGAGGATGGGCACCTGAATCAAAACACCCATGATTTTCTTTTTGTAGAGAATCCAGTTGTGCCCATCTTCCACCATCTTCCAAAAGTGCATAAGAGCCTGACGGATGTTCAGGGACGGCCCATTGTGAGTGGCATAGGGTCCCTCCTTGAACATCTGTCACAATGGCTTGATGCAATCCTCTATCCGTTTGTGGTCCGTTTACAGAGCCACATAAGAGATACGAAAGATTTACTGAATCTTATGGAAGACTTCAATTGGGAAGGCCAGTTCAAGTGGCTGACAATTGATGTCACGGCTCTGTATTCTTCCATTCCACATGGGGAAGGCGTAACAGCCTTCTATAGGCGATACATAGATGATCTTTTATTTGTCTGGCGTGGTACTAACAGTGAAATGTCCGACTTCATGGCCAAACTGAACAACAACAGCATAGGCCTTAGGTTTACTCATGAGACTAATACCAGTCAGATACATTTTTTAGATCTTACCCTAACAGTTGCTGAAAATGGCAAAGTTAGAACAAGCACTTATCGGAAACTGATTACAAAAAACACTTTGCTTCATGCAAAGAGTTGCCACCCTAAGCAAGTTCCACTGGCAGTGGCTAAAGGCGAACTCATCAGAACAAAAAGGAATTGTACGGATGAGAGCACTTATCAGGCACAAAGCAGAGATCTTGAGAAGAGACTCATGCAAAGGGGCTACCCGAAATATACTGTCAAGCAAGCAAAGTCACAGGTAGACAGACTGGATAGGAAAGCACTCTTACAGGGATCAGTAAGACCCTCCAATCCATCCACTCAGGAAGGAAAAGTTACATTTGTAACAGATTATAGCACAGAATATGAGAATATCTGTGGTATAATAAACAAACACTTCCATCTACTGAAAGCCGATGACAGGCTTGTAGACAGTGTGGACAGGGGCCTCAGATGCTCTTATCGGAGAAGCAAAACCATAGGAAACTATTTGGCACCCTCTGAATTGCCTAGGGTAACAGGCACAGAAGAAAGCTCTTGGTTAAGGCATAGGGGGATGTACAGGTGCGGTAGAGCCAGATGTGACAAAGTCATTATCTCAAATGAATTTCGCTCAGAAGTCACAGGTGAAGTGTTTAAAATAACTTCCTGCCTAAACTGTACATCCTCTTATGTCATATATGTTCTATCATGTGTGGAATGCAAGTTGCAATATGTAGGACTCACCTCAACTGAGGTAAATGTCCGAATACGCAATCATTTGTCCACAATCAAAATGGGAGAGGCAACTACCCCCTTGGTCAGACATTTTAAAGACTCACATAATAAAAGCAGCACTACCCTGAGATGGCAAGCCATTGAAAAAATCAAAACCCCTTTAAGAGGTGGGGATAGGAATCTCATCTTAGGAAAAAGAGAGATGTATTGGATTTTCAGGCTCCAAACAAGAGTACCAAGGGGTTTGAACTCCGAATATGATCTTATAAACTATTGGCAATAACAACATATTAATAAAAAGTATCTTTGAAAAATATCTCTATACTGTTTCTACTCCAGTATTAAGTATTTTAAAATTTAAAATATTCTAAATTTCATAACATACTATTGGGAAAAAGTATTGATCATCAGATAGAGCATTTAGACAAATGTGAAATGTATATACTCCTCTGTGCCCAACCAGTGAATAGAATCTACACTAGAGAAGAAAAAGAAGTGTCTCTGTTATGTACTAATATAGTAATATCAAGTAGAAAGCACATTGTATAATAGTCACCAGTCCAGTGAAACTTATTAGAGGCCATTTAAGTAGCTAGACAAAAGCTACAGAAGAAACTTACTCACTATAGGTACGGCACTCAGTCAGTTAGTGTAATAATTGAGGAATAGAAGTAAAACACAAAACAAAAGTGCACTAAACAGAATGGTTAAAAACAATGCAAAACAAAATA
The DNA here is from genome assembly GCF_027579735.1 of Bombina bombina. Taxonomy (NCBI): domain Eukaryota; kingdom Metazoa; phylum Chordata; class Amphibia; order Anura; family Bombinatoridae; genus Bombina; species Bombina bombina. The sequence goes on from NC_069503.1 coordinate 353,086,161, forward strand.
CCCAAATACTTTCCCCTTATAATACTGACAGCCATATAGTGTAACAAGTCCAGGTCTTCCAATCATTTATCTCCATCTTACGTATATATATCTATATTTAACATAAGAATGTACCTTTTCAACAAAAGATAGTAGTTGGTCAGCAGCACATAGAAATCAGGTAGGGAAGGGGTAAACTCAGCACTCTAGTTCTAACATTGAAAATGTGTAATTATGTTTTAACCAATCAGAAATAACATTGTTGGCTAGCACTGATGCACTCAATCAAGCTATGATTACGGCACACAGCCGAAACATGTCAGCTTGAGTACACAGTGCTCTATGTTTTTTTTGCTGTAGGACCCCTCCAGGGACTTTTAATGGAAAATAAAGTCGTTTTTAATTTACTCAACTGACCTGCGGATCGAATTCTTTCTTCACTTTTTGTGTATATATATATATATATATATATATATATATATATATATATATATATATATATATATATATGAACAATGTAGACTTATTTCTGCAATTTCATTCCTGGAGTTTCTCTTTTGGACAGCTGTGACAACTACCTTTTAAAAAAAGCAGTGTATATGTTTTTCACATTTACCCTATTAGCCTTATTTTTAACATACTGGTTGCTTTAAGGCAGGTGTTTTCAAACCTGTCCTTAGGCCTCCCTAACAGGACAGATTTTAAGGATATCTGAACTAGAGCATAGGTGAAATAATCAGCTGATTAGTAAACTTTGTTATATACCTGTTCTCATCCAAGGTAATCCTAAAAAAATCTGGCCTGTTAGGGAGGCTTGAGGACAGGTTTGAAACCCCTGCTTTAAGAGGACAGTATACAACTTGTAATAATACATTTCTGTTGTTTAGCTATAGAATAACATATCAGCCACATGTTAGCATATTTAAAACAAATTAATAGTGCAATTGTTTTTCAAGAGTTAAACTCGACCCACAATTTGCCTTATTTGTAGGAGCCAATCTGAACTGTAGTCTGCAGACAACAATGCAGTGACGTGCAGTAATAGGAGGCAGGGGAGGCAGTGCCTACCCTGTCCAATGAGGAAAAAAAGATTTAAAATAATATTTAATAAAAAAAAAAAAAAGTGTTTTTTATTTTATTTATTAATTTTGTCCCAAGGGTACCCCCCCTTACTTTATTTCCACCAGTAATATGTAGTAACTGTAGTTCATGACATGTAATGTGCGACTGCGTTGAACGTACACTCACACTGCGTTGTGCGCTACTGCGCTTGCGCTGAAAAAGTGAAGACAGTAACAACACAGATTCCAATGTTGCGCAATTAGGAGGCAGTGAGCCAGTCCGCTGCCATCCATTGAATTGCGCAACATGGATCAAAGTGTTGAGTCTGCTTCACTTAGCTGCTGCGCCACCTACTGTTGACTCGCCGGGCACTTTACAAGCTGAATGGAAGCGGTTCTCAAAACCGCCTCCATGATGAGCTAGTGTTCACTGACCCAATCAGCATTCAGCAGCACTGTGGGGAGGCGTGCCTGGGCTGCTGAATGACAGGTGGGTCATGTGACCGTTTGTGACGTCGGCGACGCGCGCAAAGAGACAGACTGGTGGGAAGAAGAGTTGTGGAGGGAGTTCCTGAGCTGCTCTGCGTGCTGCTGCCTAGTGTGCCACAGTCTGCCTAGGTGTTGTGGCTGCCGCTGACTGTGTGTTTAGGAGGCGTTTGCCTGCCGGAGGAGAGGACAGGACTGTTTGCTGCGCTTAGTGCGCTACCATAGTGGCTCTGTGCTGCCTGGAGGAGTGTGGACTGAGAGGGTGCCGGGACTCTCAGAAGTTCAGAACTTCTTCTTCTAGGAGTGAGGGAAACAGAAACTAGGAGGAGCCTGTCAGCCTGCTGCCGGTGAGAAGTGGAGACTAAGTCAGACAGGAGCCGGAGGAAAACTTTGCCAGATAAAGATAAGTGCATAATTGCAAATTAATTATTACAACATAGTTACTCAGATTCAGAATCTGCAGCAGTAAAGGGGGGATCTGAGGCTGTTTAATATGGCCCGTGTTAGCTGCACTTCAGTGCACTGAACAGTGGTGTGGGGGGGTGAGGGGAGTGGGGAGGACTGAACTTGTTTGCTCCGTCTCTGTCCCCATGCTGCATTCCTTAAGAACGGTTAGCTGCTGTGTGCAGGCTAGGGAATTCAATAATGAGGTACGTGTGTGCTGTGGGGGGGGGTGGTAAATCACACTACTGGTCTGGAATACTTTAGTATATAAAAGTGTCAGTGCAGTGTTCTACTTCTACTGGCTTTTAGCTCTTTAGTTTTCCAATTCCAAATGTCATTTTCATGCCTCCTTTTTTTTCCCAGCCTGAGAAAAAAAAAGGAGACATCAAAATTACATTTGGAATAATTGGAAAACAAAAGTGCTAAAGACCAGTAGGGCTAGTACACTGCACTGACACTTTTATATACTGTTGCTCCTTTCCCTGATAACCCCTTCCTCCCTGTTTTTTTTTCCCTTTGACATTCATTTCCAATCCACAGGTCCTCTCAGCCTCAGACAGGGATACATTGTAAATCTGTCTTTTTAAACATGCTCATCCTCGGCTGGGCTAGGAAGGGAGCGAGGTCTGTCTGTTCAAGGTTTGTTTATTTTTACAGGTCCTCAAATGCTTTCAAGCAAATACCCCATCCTGTGTCAAATTGCAAAGTTTTTTTGCAGTCAGACTCAGGATGGAGGAGAGGATGAAACACTGGCAGCTGACCTCTGCTGTATAATATATTACTAGTACAACACTATGCTTCATCCCTCCCCCATGGTGACCCTGCAGACCCACTGAACTTCTGCTGAATCAAGTAAGTCTGTACTGCACGGGTGAGTGTATGGCTCTCCAGGGAATTTATTTTGTGCACTCTGTCTCCCTTCTTTAAAATACACAAAACAGTCACATCTTTATTGTCATCACAGGCCATATTATGTTTGTTAGGGGAGAACAGGGAAATACAGCAAGCAAGGCAGTTATTTAATGAGTAAAACATTTTTTATTGAAAAACATGTTGTTTATAATAATGGCCACTGTAATGTTCATCATATACATACTGTACATACACATTCTCACACACACATATACATACACTCACTACACAAACATACAGTACATACATACACACACACACATACTACACAAACATACATATTCATACACACACATACACTCACTACACAAACATACATATTCATACACACACTACACAAACATACAGTACATACATACACACACATACTACACAAACATACATATTCATACACACACTACACAAACATACAGTACATACATACACACACACATACTACACAAACATACATATTCATACACACACTACACAAACATACAGTACATACATACACACACATATACATACACACACTACACAAACATACAGTACATACATACACACACATATACATACACACATACTACACAAACATACATATTCATACACACACATACACACACTACACAAACATACAGTACATACATACAAACACACACACATACTACACAAACATACATATTCATACACACACATACACACACTACACAAACATACATATTCATACACACACATACACACACTACACAAACATACAGTACATACATACACACACACACATACTACACAAACATACATATTCATACACACACATACACACACTACACAAACATACAGTACATACATACACACACACACATACAACACAAACATACATATTCATACACACACATACACACACTACACAAACATACAGTACATACATACACACACACACACACTACACAAACATACAGTACATACATACACACACACACATACTACACAAACATACAGTACATACATACACACACACACATACTACACAAACATACAGTACATACATACAAACACACACATACTACACAAACATACATATTCATACACACGCATACCCACACTACACAAACATACATATTCATACACACACTACACAAACATACAGTACATACATACAAACACACACATACTACACAAACATACATATTCATACACACGCATACACACACTACACAAACATACATATTCATACACACACTACACAAACATACAGTACATACATACACACACACACATACTACACAAACATACATATTCATACACACACTACACAAACATACATATTCATACACACACGCATACACACACACTATACAAACATATTAATACACACACATATATATATGTTTGTGTGTATGAGAAGATGTGCAAACATATGTGCATTTTTCTAAAGAAAGAGCCATTGTAGCAGTGCTTGCTACTTTAGTGATTGTCAATTATTTTGCAAACTTTTTGTGTTAATATATAGACCCCTACAAATATATATACACATGAACATATTTCTATGATATTTTATACTTCTTTCCAAGAATGTAGATATGTTTGTGCAGATTGATATTGTTATGTACAGTGTACACTACACTGACATTTTTAGATCACGCTAGTATATACAGTATGTTTGTACAAAAGCATCCTTATTGAAGTCCTCCTTGTACTAGTAAGTCTGCAGTGCACTGAAAATTTGATAGTGAATTGAATAAATAAATTAAGGCATTAAAGGTGAAGTAGAAAACAATTTGCAATTTTGGAAGCCTTTAAGTGGTTATATGGATCTGAGGTATTATCAGCTGTTTCAAGTTGTCAGAATCCTTTGTCTACACTATTTTGGTGAAAAACATTCGACACCTTCAATTATTACAAACAAATAACCCATCTTTTAAGCAAACTGCTTGCTGGGATATTTCCACACACAACGTATTTTACACAAGGAAAAAGCTTAATTTTGTTTTAAAATGGCAGCCGACAACTTGCATAAATGTTCCAAATTGGAAGCTCAAATCTGCTGTCCTTTTACTTTCTATTTATTTGTCATTAATTACCAATCAGTACAGGCAAATTGTTGGTATTTCTGGGTAAATGTTTCTTTACAAAAGACCACAAATTACAAATAAATAGAGGGTAAAAGCTCAGCTGATAATACCTCATATCCACATAACCACTTAAAGGGACACTAAACCCCAAAAAATTATGTCATGATTCAGGTAGAGAATACAATTTTAAATAACTTTCCAAATTACTTCTATTATCTAATTTGCTTCATTCTTTAGATATCCTTTGTTGAAGAAATAGCAATGCACATGGGTGAGCCAATCACACGAGGCCTCTTTGTGCATCTACCAATCAGCAGCTACTGAGCATATCTAGATATGCTTTTCAGCAAAGCATATCAAGAGAATGAAGCAAATTAGATAATAGAAGTAAATTCAAAAGTTGTTTAAAATGGCATGCTCTTTCTAAATCATTTTTTTTACTGATGTTGACGTATGGACGCAAATAGTAATCTGTCCTCTACTTAGTCGATCATTTCAAGTTAGTACCAATGGGCAAAATATATAGAAAAATAGCTATATTCTAACTATAGTTTTAATTTAGTTTGGCTGAAACCACGTAGATTAATCTGGATCAATAAGAGCTCTAGTTCCCATTAACTCTACAGACGCTGCCAAAGTCAGATCACAGGGACAGTTAACAAGACCTAGGAACAGCTGCTGTGCTATCTGTAACTGGCATTTATATGAGTTAAGCATAGCATATGATATATATATATATATATATATATATATATATATATATATATATATATATATATATATATGTGTGTTTCCCGGGAGTATCAGCCAGTGCCTCACCAGCCTCTGACCTCACCGCACGTCACTGCTCTGGAATAACTAGAATTTTGAGCCCCCTTTTGTAATTTTTGCAATTGTATCTATGATTGATTAGTGTTGTTTCAATCTGTGCATTCAGTGTATTCGCTTAATAACTATTCTACATCTGGCTTTATGATAATCTGCAACTTGCTTAACTATGTCTTCTTTAATATGTCTCATATAACTTTCCATATTATGTTTCAGAGAGCATGGAAGCAGAAGTTCTACCTAAAATTAAAGAGAACTGATGAACTGCGCATTATCCATGGAACACAAGACATAGCTGGATTACAAACTTTCAACTGTACCTCCATGTGTTTGGTCACTTATACCTAGGTAGTTGATATAACACAGATAAAGTAGTGCCCCTGCAATATAGCAGTAATGGTTAGTTAGTTTGTTTGTCTATACATTAGTATATTATTATTAAGTAGCAATAACACCCTAGGAGTTTCAATGTGAATATAAGTAGTGATTCTCTGTGTACCTACAGAACTACGAAATTGGTTTGTTTGTTTTTTGCACTTAGCAACAGGGAGGTGGGTCCCTAACAACCAATAGGAAGCCGTCTACTAGTCTTTTTAAAGAGCACATACACATTTTCTTAACCAGGTAATGAGTAAGGCAATCTGCTGAAACGCGTATACCTGTCTTTTTTGCAGTCTGCTTCCCTACAGTAGATTTTTTCTGTCATGTATTAGCCCCGGGGAGTTGTTTTTATCCCTCCCCTCACACTGTTTGTTTGTTTGGTTAGTCATATTACTAACCGCTGTGTATTTGCTTCACTCATTTGCGTTGTAACTTTGCCAAACGTTTTGAAATAAACCTTTTTGTTACAACTCATTCGCACCTGTGCTCCTCAATTACTTTCACATATTCTCTTGGTAGTTTAGTTTAGGCTAGGGGTTTTTTTTTTTGGGGGGGGGGGGCTTTTTTATTTTAATAGGGCTATTAGATTAGGTGTAATTAGTTTAAAGATCAGTAATTTGTTTATTATTTTCTGTAATTTAGTGTTTGTTTGTTTTTGTAATTTAGCTAATTTAATTTATTTAATTGTATGTAATTTATTTAATTGTATTTAATTTAGTTAATGTATTTAATTATAGTGTAGTGTTAGGTGTTATTGTAACTTAGGTTAGGTTTTATTTTACAGGTACTTTTGTATTTATTTTAGCTAGGTAGTTATTAAATAGTTAATAACTATTTAATAACTATTCTACCTAGTTAAAATAAATACAAACTTGCCTGTAAAATAAAAATAAACCCTAAGATAGCTACAATGTAACTATTAGTTATTTTGTAGCTAGTTTAGGGTTTATTTTATAGGTAAGTATTTAGTTTTAAATAGGAATAATTTAGTTAATGATAGGAATATTTATTTAGATTTATTTCAATTATATTTAAGATAGGGGGTGTTAGGTTTAGGGTTATACTTAGGATTAGGGGTTAATAACTTTAATATACTAACGGCTACGTTGGGGGCGGCAGATTAGGGGTTAATAAATATAATGTAGGTGTTGGCGACATTGGGGAAGGCAGATTAGGGGTTAATAAATATAATGTAGGTGTTGGTGATGTTGGGGGCAGCAGATTAGGAGTTAATAAATATAATGTAGGTGTCGGCGAAATTGGGGAAGGCAGATTAGGGGTTAATATATATAATGTAGGTGTTGGTGACGTTGGGGGCGGCAGATTAGGGGTTAATAAATATAATGTAGGTGTTGGCAACATTGGGAAAGGCAGATTAGGGGTTAGTAAATATAATGTAAGTGGTGGCGATGTCAAGGGTGGCAGATAAGGGTTAATAAGTGTAAGATTAGGGGTGTTTAGACTCGGGGTTCATGTTAGGGTGTTAGGTGTAGACATAACTTTTATTTCCCCAAAGGAATCTATGGGGCTGCATTAAGGAGTTTTACTCTGCTTTTTTGCAGGTGTTAGACTTTTTCTCAGCCGGCTCTCCCCGTTGATTCCTATGGGGAAATTGTGCACGAGCATGTTACATCAGCTCACCGTTGACTTAAGCAGCGCTGGTATTGGAGTGCGGTAATGAGCAAAATTTTGCTCAGCGCTCACTTCTTGCCTTTCAACGACGGGATTCTGAAAACACGTAATACCAGCGCTGCATGTAAAATTGAATTTAAATTTAATTTAATTTATTTTAAGTTAATTTATTCACTTTAGTTTGAGATGAAGTGTATTTAGTTGGTATATGTGTGTGTATATGTGGATAGGGATGTACCAATGCCAAATGGTGACACTTAGGTACTATTTTCTGTTTTTGTTTATGATGACCTATGTACACCACATACTAACTTAACTTTCATTTTGACTTTAACTTTAATTCTAATTTGAACTTCAACCTTAGTTTTAAGTTTAAATTTAAATTTAATTTAATTAAACTCAAGTTCATTTATTTATTACAATACTTGAAATTGATGTGCAGCAGTATTTAACACTCTACGAAGCATGTATGTTGGTTTGCTTTAGTATTAGTATATATATATTAGTATTAGTTAACCAATTAAATATTGTCTTAGTTACTCTATTGGTATTGTTATTAAGTATTCAAACCATTCTCATACTTTTGTATATTCAGGCTCATATTTTGTATTAAATGCTTATACAGTATCGGTATTACCTATTGCTTGCATTGTTTATATCTATCTCCTTTATTGTATATTAATGTATAGCTTTGATACCTTACAGTTATAAGGTTGTATTGTCTTATATATACATGTTTTTCTGCATATCCATCATCCATTATACTCCAATGTTTTACCGTGTATATTCAGACAACTAATTGGTTAATAGGGGTGTGTTTAGCACCAACCAATGACCATTGTGGACTAATCCTTTTTTTAATGGCACTCACCGGTGCCTTTCCAGGTTTATGAGTACGGCCCTAGCCGAAACACGTAAAACCCTTTTTGTTCTTGTGTGAACCATGTCATTATTTTAATGTTATTATAATAAAGCCATTTTTTACATTTATCGGATGTTTGGGATTACTACTTTCTTTTTTGGTTTTACAAATGAGGATTACAAGGAATCCTCTCTAATATCCCTTATCCTGCAGTAATATTTGGCTACCCCCGGCGGTCTCACTATTTACATCTCTATTTTTTAGCACAGCTGGTATTTGGCATTGGCGGTAAGACAAGCACAGTCTGGGATTGGTCCTTCTCCCACCACGTGACTTACCTGTTCTCTCCCCTAGATTGGAGAGCCGACCATATACATCATTATTATGGAGGAAACCCGGAAGCGGCAAAGGATTGAGAGCGCCGCAAAGCCCTGGTTACCGCAGGAGCGAGTTGAACCGGGCTGCGGCTGGAAAGATCCTACATATTACCTCCTAGTTGATAGAAGAAATGAGTAGTTAGAGTGCACGCCTTCACTCTGCTTCCGCACATGGTGGATACTCGTGTCGGTAAGGAGGTCGCAGTGGGTGAGTGCTCATTTGAGCAGTGTTTTAAGCCTATCCTATATTGAAAAAGTTTGTACAACATAGACCCTTATTTGCTCGTCTGTTTGTCTCCATACATCAGTGCTACTTGTTGAACAGTTGATCATATAGAGCCGTGGACTGATTTCTGTAGATATACGGTTATTTCTAGCTTAAAACCAGAACACTCCTTTTACTGATATAACTAGACAGTGTTGTCACAATGCGCTGTGTAAAAAACTAGACCCGCTCAGAAGAGCAAGGAGTGGCGTTCTGGTAAAATAAACTTTTACATTAAATTTCTCTGCAATACTTTAATGCACACATCTGCCGATAAGCTAATGTTATATAATTCTGCACTATGTGCAGAATTATATAAAATTAGTTTGTAAGTTTACTGCCCCTTTAATATAGGTTGGTTTTATAAAAAAATAAAAAATAAGCTAACCGACTAGGCACAACAAACATTTTTGTCTTTCTGCTGATTGAGAAACTAAAATATAACTGGGTTTTTTTCAAGAATATTTTGAAAAGGAAAACTTGCAGTGGGGTTTCACATCTCTGAAGTTTATCTATACTGACAGATAGATGAGTCTCGAGTGAAGTGGTAATGGGATCCATTGTCAACCATGAGCAATATTTATGTACTACTTTATTGAACCTACAAATCATTGTTTTTAACTGTGAACAGAAGGATCTGAAACAGCATGTCCAGACTAACAGAAACAAAATCAATTTAAGAACAATAAAAATCAGGGTTGGATTAGCAAATGAAAAAGGCAACAAGAATGTAAAACATTTTTTAAATAAAGGTTCGATCAGAGCACTGTGCAAGGTTCAGTGTGCTGACAACAATAGCTCTTCATGCTTAGTAAGTAACTTAATTAAATTGTGCCAGCAGTCCTATGAAAATGAGACAGAAATATCCTAGAGGGCTATTGCTAGCCCAGTCAACACCTGTACTAAAGAAACCTATTTCTGATGTTATTCCGTGTAGAGTGTGGGCTATAAATAACACAGCAATTTGCACATATGCAAAATTAAATGGAGATTCTAAAATATATGTTATAGTAGAAGATTATGAAGAGGAAGAGAGAGATAATGCTGTTTAAAATATCAAAAATGGAGCTAGTGTTAATCTCTCATCACACAACTGAATACCTAGATTTTAACCTAGATTTTAATACATTTAAAAAAATAAATAGTCTATAATATAGTTATTTAAATGGACAGTTACAAAATATAGATAATTCCTTTTATTATCCATTCCCCAGTTTTGCATAAAAAACTGTTATATTAATATACATTTTCCCTCTGTGATTACCTTGTATCTAAACCTTCGCAGACTGCCCCATTATTTCAGTTCTTTTGGCAGACATGCATTTTAGCTTATCAGTACTGACTCGTAAATTACTCCATGGGAGTAAGCACAAGGTAATCTATATGGTACACATGAACTAGTACTATCTACCTGTGAAAACTGTCAAAATGCACTGAGATAAGAGGCGGCCTTCAAGGGCTTATAAATTAGCAATGTAAATTGGAAAGTTGTTGCATGCTCTATCTGAATCATGAAAATTTCATGATTTAATTTAATTTTTTTTTGTCCTTGAAAGTTACAGTCTCCATTTTCAATATGCTTTACAAACAGAACATGTACATCAATGGGAGTATTCCTTATTCTCCACATTAAAGGGACATTAACCACTTAAATAGTGCTGGATAGAATGATGCATTCAAAGAAAAGATTAGTCTGTGAATAACATGTAGATGTATTTTTTAGTTTCATTAGTTGTTTAAATAGTGACAAAATAAGTGTAATATCTATAAAACAATGGGAGCTGCCATGTTGTAACTTGGGTTACCTTCTCTGCTGTGTCCAATTAGGGACAATAATAAAAAGGTCACTAGAGTGTGCAGCCAATGGTTGTGTGTAATATAATAGTGCTCTGCACTTCCTATTCTAACAGGAACTGAAATGCTCATAATTTCAAAATGGAATTACAGCAAAAGGGGACAAAATAAATAATGAAAGTATACTGCAAGAGTTTTAATTATATTACAAGTTGGTTAGCTGAAGAAACTAACCGCAAAAAGATACTATATAAGCACTCAAAAGACCCCTAAATAATGGAGTTAGAAAAAGAATCACACAAATTAAAACATAAATCTTTATTAGAACTATTTAAAATCTGGGTATGTTAAAACTAAAATGCTGGTCTGAAATTCCCAGTTAGAAAACTGAATATCATGCACAAGAACCTAGTAATGTAATGATTTATGCTGTCAAATGGCAGAATTGTAAGTCACTGGCTTTAGTCGTGTATCACTAGACAATATAAAGTGGGATCAAGAAGTTCAGTGATGTAATAATAAATTATCTCTGCAATAACAAATTCTACTCACTCCTATCAGGCTTTCATAAAACCAGATGAAGGTTTGTAGTTGGTTGTTATATGATCCCAAATATTATATGTTACATAACAGATGACATAATTTATAGCTGGAGAAATTTTAACAAATAACCTCTTGAAAGTAATATCTGTGTTAAACACATAGGTAAAGTGGTATAAATGGAGCGGCTATATATGAATGTTCCATCTAGATTAGTGAGTATATTCTATTGATCACAGTTTGCATTATACTGGAATTGACAACTAATTAGTTGAAAAGCACAAGTTTGCCTATAACTATTATATGAGAAAATCTCCTATAATATATTAATAAATCACTTGAGGTAATGGTTTCACAAGATTCACCCTAAGAGTTTTTTGTTGTTAAAGTAGCTAACAACTAATTATAAACACATAGATAAATTGTCAATTGGCTATGCCTTTGATAGTACCTTGAATAATTTATACTGAATGGTGACAGTTATATTACATTCATCCAACTGTCTAGGTAACTATGCTGTAGGAAATAGCTTGAATGAGATTTATGTATTAAGAAATACATATCATATTAGTGTGTATATAGTCTTATCATATAGGGTTAATATTGGTATAATCACCTTGGTTAAATAATAGTTATAAATTGACTGTGGTGTTATTACTTGGATTTAACTAGTGACTAAATCGAGTTTGAATTAGTTAACCCTCAATAACCTCAGTTAATTAATACAAGGCAAACAAAGGTAGTGTATTCAGTGCTTGATGTTAACTTTCCAAACGTTGTGATGTCTGGATTTCCCCACACTTTGACCCAGATTTAAATATCTAGGTTCAAGGGGCACAACAGGTGTAGCAGTATGTTTGTATTAAACTTCAAGAGCTAACAATAAGCCCATATATAAGTCCTATATTAAGTATAGTTCAATACTGCTGCCCGGAGTGCTCATAGAATAAATTAAACAGCCAGTGGCTAGTTTGAATTATAACATTACATTAGCATCCTTTCAGCGTTCATGTAATATGGAACACTGCCAATTGTGACACGCATCGCTACTCAGTGTCAATAACGAGAGACACAGACTACTATGCTAGCTGCTTGATTGCAGCCTCAAATAAATTGTAAATTATTATATTTGCTGTGTCACCAGTTAGCATATAAGTCATGAAGTTAACAACGTGTTCTAGTTTTGGTTAATACTGCCAGCAAGTATAAGTTTAAAAAATACAACGAGCTCCCATTAGCTCCCCCTCCTCCCTTGACATGTTTCGCCGGGTTTCCGGCTTTATCAAAATAGTTTTAATTATATACAATAGGTATTGAAAATAATCACCCCCCCTTGAAAATACACATTTTGTTGCTTTGCAGCCTGAAATAAAGACAGACACAGTTTTTGTTTAGCCAGTTGTATTACCGTTTGGTGTTGAGGCCAAATAATTGCATTTTAGTCTCATATGACCATAACACCTTTTTACATGTGGCCTTAGAATCTCCTAGGTGTGTTATGGCAAAGCTCAGTCGTGACTGCATGTGGCCTTTCTTGAGGAGTGGCTTTTTTCTTGCAACCCTCCCATACAAGCCACATTTGTGGAGAATTTGTGATATTGTTGTCACATGCACACAATGGCCACTCTTTGTAATAAATTCCTGCAACTTCTTCAGTTGCTGTGGGGTTCTTGGTAGCCTCTCTGACCAGTTTCCTCCTGGCTCTTTCATCCAGTTTGAAGCAACGTCGTGATCCAGAGAGGGTCTGTGTTGTACCAAATATCTTTCACTTCTTAATAATAGACTTCACTTTGCTTCTAGGCATTGATAAATCTTTGATATTTTCTTGTATCCATCTCCTGACTTGTGCCTGTCCACAACATTATACCGGAGATCTTTTGACAGTGCCTTGCCACCCATAGTTGATTGTTTGCTTCAGTTGCAATACCCGGGACTGAGATGCTCCAGGAAAGCTCTTTTCATGCTGAGCTAATCAATATGCCCACAGCTGATCACAGTTGAAGGTCAAATGCCTTTGTGTGTGCCATTCAGAAGGTGATTAGCTATACCTGATTGAGTTTACAAGTAATTTTAGGAGGGGGTGATCCTTTTTCCAACTCAGTGATTCTGTTTTTGAATTGTCTTTATTTTTGCCTGCCATGTTGGTGTTATATCTTTCACTTGGATGTTATAAGTTGCACTGAGTAATTACAACTGGATAAACAAAAACTGTGTTTGTCTTTATTTCAGGCTGCAAAGCGACAAAATGTGATTATTTTCAAGGGGGGCAATTCTTTTCAATACCCACTGTATGTGATATTTTATATTACCATCTCAAAGTGTTTAATGACCCTTTAAAATATATTACATGGATTGCTGCTAAAACAAAGAATATAATTTTAGTTATATTTCCAGGACTTTTCAGTTTTTACTTTAGAAAATGTAAATATAAAAACTGTCTCAGCTAACTCAAACAACTAACACAATAATCATAACACTTATATTTTTATAGGTCTTAAAATCTCCTCTGCTCCCTCTTTCCTTCCTATCTTAGCATGTAACAAACAAATGTATTATCCATACTAATTGTGAAAACTGTTCTCTATTTATTATGAAGTTGTTTCTTAAGGATAACCATATCATTTTTTGAATAGTTATTTGTTTTTGGATCTCTAAAGGTAGTGAGCTAATATACGGTTTCTGCTTCCTAATAAAAATGTCTACCATTTTAGAACTGCTCCCTTTGCATAATTTTGCTCAATAAATAACTTCATAATAAACTCTTTTTTTTTTTTTTTACAAAATGGGGGTCCTGAAAACCATTACCCAGGGCATAAGTATCAACTTCCTAATAATAACATTGACCAAACAATACAAAAAGGTACAGTCACAACCGCCACTCACGGTATCAATTTTATTTAGTCAGACACCTGACAATACATATTGCATTTACTGGATTAAAAAGAAAACAGGCTTCAATACAACAAAGTCATTCATAACATTCGTCTCCTCCAACAGCTCCAAACAATCAGCGGGAATGAGATGCAAAAAGTCACTCACCCGAAACGACCCTTGCCTTGTGTGCGGGACTCCACTTCAGCGGTTGCAGAGAAATCACAGCTCCCTCTCTGGGCGTCACTCTGCCAGCCCCTCCGGCACACACTTTACACAGCAAGAAAGCTCCGAGCCATGGGTGAGTGTACTTTCGACGCTGTCAGCAGCATTAACCGCCAGCCAATCCAGTTCTTCCTTTTGTCGGACCAATCAGGGCTGTTTAGTGAAAGCTCACGCCGAGGTACGCTGGTAATGATAAGGATACAACAGCAGCGAAAATGACCAGCAGACCTCAAGGCGTAAAGCAATAAATGTATTTATTACTACTTTCAGTGCTCAATTTGAGGACATTTGTAAGATTGTTAATAAACATCTGCCAATACTGACAGCAGAAGATAGTCTTAAAGACTATGTATCACAAGGATGCAATTGCATACCAAGGAGAGGATGCACATTGGGAAATGTACTATCTCCAAGTCTGCTGCGACAGCCCTCCACTAGGAGGGGAAGTAAAAGGCCATTACCAATGCCACTTCAGCAATTGTATATCATGCGGCTTCACTAATGTAACACATAACTTCCAGTCATGTACCACCCAGAGGGTGTTTGACCTCACTTCTTACACGAATTGTAGAACCAAGTTCGTTGCATATTTGGTGGAATGCACCCTATGCAATAAGCAGTATGTGGGGTGCACCACCCATGAGGGCAGGAGCAGGATCAGGGAACACCTGAAAAATATTGAAAATGGAACAGAATGCTCAGACCTAGTAAGGCATTTCATATATGCCCATGGTAAAGCTGTGGCTGGCTTTAAAACCCTGTATCCGCGGTGGAGATTGAGCTTCCAAATTATTATACAGGGAAGCGTTTTGGATCTTTAAGTTAAAGACCAGAAGACCTTTCGGTTTCAACATTGATGGGGATGTTATCAATTTTTGGACCCATCAACGTTGAATTAATTAAAATTTTACTTAATTTCATCACTAGTGCTTCTTTAGGCATCTGAATAAAAACTTTTTAACATTAGCCAGCAAAGCATGTATTTGTTATGGTGGCTATGGCAAACATTATTATGTGTGCCTAGCCCTTCTTCTCTTGTCATAACATATCAGATGTCATAACATATCAGTTGCAGTATTCATTTGCATGCAACTATATAAATATACAATGTAATTATTTATATGATCCATTGTGGTTCTAATGTTTGAATTTATTAGAGGAATTTGTAAGAGGATACTTACTGTATCCCTACCTTTGAGAAACTATGCACCACTTCTTATGCGTAACCCACCTAAGGTTTGTTTACATTCCTACCATGATTTACATAATAAAACTATAATAATACATATTAAACAGCAATTAACTTCTCCCCCCACCCCCCTTCATTTTGATTATTGAAGAGACAGAAGGGAATAGAGATTTATGTTCAATCTACTGCAGGGTGCTAGGTAAGGGATTTATGTTAAATTATTATTCTACTATATTTTTAATATAACATTGAAATTATGTGTAGGTAGTAGGTTACAGGTTAATGATTAATACTGGATGGTGTTTAATTTTTGGATCAACTAATTAGTGTATATATATAAAAGCATAGAACTTCAAAATGCAGTAATATGTAATTTGCAATGTCACTTTAACTAATTTTCATCTCACCATGTTTATATATTCTTGACTGTGTATTGCTAACAGTTTGAATAGGTAATATCCCTTTAAATGATGACGTGATTTCTACACCTGAGGACACAGGTGTATATAAGGAGCTTTGATACCTTTGTTTTTTAAGTCCATGAATAAGGCAGGGGGGCTGCCGAAACGCGTAGGACCTATCTTATCACTTGTTATATGGGATTATAAGCTTTTTATGCTATTTTAACAACGTTTTCCAAATAAAGAACTTTTATTGCTTTACGCCTTGAGGTCTGCTGGTCATTTTCGCTGCTGTTCAATACAACAACCCTTGTCCCAACAACTCCCGGCTGTGATCCTCCGCCAGATGATTTTCATGGAACGCTGTCAGTTTGTGTTGGCAAGGTGTCCCAATATTGACTGGTCCTAACACTACAGTTCTTAATGTGCTGAATCATTCCTGCTTTTTCTCTTCATTTGTTTGTGTTCTAGTTGTATCCAGAGGACCAGATGTCTATCACGGTTCTGGAGAGGTGGCACTGGACTTACTCACTTTACACTACGAGTGGGTAAAGAAACTGTGACTTTTTATCTCCACTGGATGTTGATATTATTCGATAAACTCTTTACATATTATTATGATACATTGTTTTATGGTCTATTAGAAAAATAAGATATATTTGATACTTTGCATGAATGTTATATATATATTTTAACAAAGTGGTGTATTTTACCCTGTTTTATTCCACATTCACAGCAGCTTACAGTTCCCTCACTGCATCATAGGAGCGCTGCTGGATTGTTGTGTGTTGTTCTTATCAAATTTACCAAACGTATAAATGTGTGATATTGTTTACTCTCCTTTGATGGAATAAAATCATTTGCAGAAAATTGAGTTACATATTTATTTTGTAAACTTTTGAAAACCAAAATAAAAACAACCCTCCAAAATAATTGCATTCTAGGACATGCCTAAAAATTGTTAAGAAAGTCATGACTGACAAATGAACATTTTATAAATGTATTGGGAATTAATACCTTTCGGGTTATATTTAGCTTACATACTATTTTTAAATCGAATTATTGTAGGTTAGCTGGATGGACAGCTGATGTACCTTTTTAATACTGTATTATATTTTACAGATGACGTAAGATACTGTGCACATATCCAGTTTTATACTATTATTGAAAAATGTATTTGATAAAATCGATAACAAAATATGTCTATGACGTTTCTTTTCCATACATCATTATGCTACTGTATAATGCTGCTCACAAAATGATGTGCTTGAATACAATTAAATTAATGTCTGCTTGATATATGACATTTATTTTGTAGTGCACCTAGGGAAAATATAACCTTAGTATTCTTATTCAGAAAATTATGAACTGAATGTAATCCATATTGATTCCATTATCTTGGACAGATAACTCAAGCAAGTGATTATTTCTTCAGTTGTTGACTATGGGTTAGATTACAAGTGGGGTGCTATTGACTGTGTGAGGTTTACGCACGCATACGCAAGCTCGCGGCCATGGTTTTGGCACCCATCCGTATTACAAGTTCAGCAGCAGATTATTTTTGCGAACTAAGCTTTGCAAGCTTTTGAAAAATTATGCATCCTATCTTTTCAATGGGCCATGAAAAATGATATTCTGCACTCACATTACAAGTTGCTGGGTAATATTTGCGTGGTTGCGCTATTGAAAAAATGTCAAGACTTTTTAACCACAGAACCCACCTCTGGTTAAATAATTGGGTTTCTATGTTTTCAATATGTTTCATCTGCATATGGTCAAAAATCGTTACTAAGGTGATCACATAGGACCAAACTGGCCATTCTTGCCTTTTTGATCACCATTGTGTAGCACTGCTCTTTTGATTGACTAATTGGCTTTGCTATTTGGCTATGCAAATATGGATCCTGAGTTCGCTTGTTCACTTGCTTGTGGAAAACTCTGTTTCAAAACAATCATATGTGCCAGCCATCTTGCCCACACGTGCACTCACTGATGCTAAGGTTCATGACATCTACAGCATCTACACGCAGCACATTATTATTGTATACCATGTCATAAAGGATGACTCAAGGCATTTTCACTGTCGTAATCGGGAAGTTTAGGAATGCCATCCTCAACAAGTGACATCCTGCTATAGGATTCCCTCACACACAAGACTTATAAAATATGGGGGCATACCTTACTTGTGAGGTACAATAAACTGCACCCATATTGATCTGTTTCCCCTGTGGAACCAGGAATTGGCATATCGCATCTGCCAACACTTTCATTCTATCAATGTCCACTTTGTGTAAAATGGCAACATGCACATCATGAACATGTTTGCCGAGTATCATGGATCCACTCACAACTACCATATCCTCAGGCACTCGTCTGTGTGGCCACACAGCAGTATTCAGTACTAATGCATACATACATTACATACATACATTTACAAGGGACCGTACAGGATTGGAGGTCCCGTTTTAAAGGCACTCAGACATATGTGAGTACTAAATATGTGCCAACCAAGGTTTATTTTTATCTTTGAAAGGTTTCTAATGTTTTCTACATCAATAAGCACACTGCAATGCAATGTTCATTCTCATGTCCATGGCAGCAAAGCTGTGCAGGGAATCTGTAAGCCCTGCTCACTGACAAAAGAAGTCTGCACATGACACGGAAAGAGTTATTTTAACACTTTGCGTGCCAAAAGTGCACTCAATCACTGACAGCACAGAAGGCCAGTGGCAGGGTCCGCAGCAACAGTGGCGGAATCTTCACAGGGAGACTCCAAAGATAGGACACTGACATTGGCAAACCTGAAGAGCGTTGACTTAATCTTCATGGAAGCAAAAACCTTTAGAGGGTAAGCATTCTCTTTTTATGTGTTTCACATGCATGCTTCTGTGTTAGTGACATGGCAGACATTTGGACAGAGGAACTGAGCCCAGTATCTTAGGGACTTGGTGCTTTGTATTGGAAGATGTGGGCATACATTAATTTTTACATGTACATGTCTTACTTTTCCTTTTGTGGAATTATAATCACTGAGATACTCTTCAAAGGATCATATCACTGAATGAGAAAGTTATATGTTCTTTGTAAAGTTAGTATAATGACAGAATGTAAATTTAGCCCTGCGCAACCCAGTGACTCATATGTACAGCTAGCACAAGAGAAAACACAAATGACAGGCCTTTTTTTTTACCCCTCAATCACCCAAACAAAGATAAAAGTCAGTCCCAAAAAAGCATGGTTATTTTTTTTTCACTTAAGTGCTTGAAGTATGACAAATATATATATATATATATATATATATATATATATATATATATATTTATTGAAAAAAAACCCCATAATTCTACATAAACCTGTCATGATTTACATTTTCTAAAAGGATGAAATCTACTGCAAGTTTACCATAAAGTCCTTTTTTAAATTAATGACCTGGAGTATTGCACAGTATCCAATACATGTTGAAGTAACTCAATTTGCCTACTTTGATTTTTAAGGATTCTTTTCAAATTATTATGCACACACTTCCTTAAAGGGACAGTCAAGTCCAAAATAACCTTTCATGATTCAAATAGGGCATGTAATTTTAAACCACTTTCCAATTTACTTTTATCACCAATTTTGCTTTGTTCTCTTGGTATTCTTAGTTGAAAGCTAAAAGTAGGAGGTTCATATGCTAATTTCTTAGACCTTGAAGGCCACCTCTAATCTGAAAGGATTTTGACAGTTTTTCACCACTAGTTTGTGTTTCACATAGATAACATTGAGCTCACACACGTGAATTTACCGAGCAGTGAGCACTAATTGGCTAATTTGCAAGTCTGTCAAATGAACTGAAATAAGGGGCAGTCTGCAGAGGCTTAGATACAAGATAATCACAGAGGTAAAACGTGTATTATTATAACTGTGTTTGTATGCAAAACTGTGACATGGGTAATAAAGGCATTATCTATCTTTTTAAACAACAAAAATTCTGGTGTTGACTGTCCCTTTAAGTGGTAGATGTTCTCAACACATATTTCTCTGATATCTGTAAAACTTGGTTTAGTTTCTGTACACGCATCAGATTTTGTAGGCTCTGCTTGAACGTCCAGAATCTCATCCTTCTTCACAACATCTGCAAATGTAAAAAAATGGGTTAATGTCATATATATATTAATTTTAAAGACTTTTAATAGTCTTTAAAATTACCTTTCATAGCAGACATTTGTGCCTTGTCAAAAGGTTGGTCTTACTCTATTAATTTGTACAATTTCTCAAAAAAGTTAAATCTGAAGGATCATCGGAAATAATAAATTGTATGATGTTTGTAAATAATATTTCTCCTTATTATACATTACAGTTTTGACTTTCTTTCGAAAGGGTTAATAATAAATTCATGCATAGTTGTTTTGCAAATGAGTGACATGCATTTAGAAATAAGTTTGTTCTGTTATTGCTAGAGTGCAGTAGAAGCTGAAATTCCCCCATCTTCACGATCTTTGTTGCCTCCGATATGCGGATTCAAGGGGGGTGAAGTGTCAATCCCTGAATTTCACTTCAGGTGGATGCCAGAGGATTGGCGTTTCTCTGTACCAATCCTCTGCCATTTACCCCAAGTGAAACTCGTGGATATCATATATGCCTGCCTTCTAGCACTGTCCCTTTAAGACGGCCTGCTCTACTTCTGTCAATCAAGCTGTTTGGGGTGTAGTCTGCATAGATTCTACTGCTGGAACTTACCTGCCTTATTAATTATTCATGCACCTGATTATCTCAGCCTCTATTTAGCCATGCTCAGGTCTATTGTTCATTGCACTAGCTTTAATGTTAGCTCTGGATATACATACATTATCCCTGTGTTTGTTTCCAGCATGTCTCTCCTAAAGATATTCAAGTATTAAGCCTTACAAGTAACCATACTTTTCCTGCTTTGTTTCCTGGACATTTTGAAAACTCTGAACTCAATCTAAATTTTGTATTGTACTGTAGTCATTCTCTGATTGCTACAACTGAATCATACACTGGAGTTTACAACTATTTGCTGTTTCAGGTTTATTGCTCACTAATATTCTGCAACTATAAATTTAGAACTCTGCATATATGTATATTAGTAACCAAACTGCTTCCCTGTGATTCTCCAATTATTGCTGCAACAGTATTTAATACTCTAACTTGCAACTTATCTATCCTCAGAGCTACACTGCTTAATACTATGGTATCTGCTCCAACTTATATTGTGGACTGAACCCTGCATTACCACTTTACTTGTTAAAGCTATAGCATACATTCTGAATCCTACAACACCTTCTCCAGTTTGCTTATTATCAATTCTGTATCATATCATTCATATTATACTCTCTGGATCTTCTTCTGTGTATTTCAAGATTCCAGTCATGCTTACGGAAGCTCAATACTATGTTTCCTTTGAAGCCTTAATGTGCTGCATAGATATGTTTTACACCTAATGAACCTTGCAATAACTCCTTGCAACTATGAATCACAGAATCTTAACTAGCCCCGTCCAGGATACTGCTCCCTGGGTCAGGGGTTGGTGTTTCCAATTTCCTACCACTACCCCAAGGGTCTGTCTTCTGTTATGCACCAGAGCGGGACAGGGGATTAATGCTTTGCCCCCCTTGAATCCCCCAGAGACTAGAGAGGGGGAATATCAGCTTCTAGAGTACTTTGTCAATAATAGTCAAAAAATCTATACCATTATTTGCTGGCAGTGGCAATGGAAAAGTACCCTAAATTATTTGTAATTAGAAGGATATAGGTTATATAGATTAGCTATTAGTTCATAGATATTAGTAAATAGTTAAGAGTTAAAAGTAAGAAATAGTCAATAGTTATTAGGTTAGAAGTAGTTCATAGGTAGTAGGATATAGTTGCTAATAGTTAATATTTTGCATACCATCATCCTTTGTTATTTCTTTCTGCTCAGATTTATTTTTTTCAACAAAGTGTTAATTGCCAAAAATCTACATTTACAAATAAAAATATAAATATATGTCTATCTGAGTACATTTATATTTTTATTTGTTAATGTTTAACTTAATACATTGCAAATAGTTAATTAAATATCAAGTTACCTAAGGAATCAGATTATCAGTACAGTATAGTGAAATCTGGCATTTCTGGCACAAATGAGTCTTGAGAAATATTGCCATAATCCAAAGTTTCTGAAATATAACTTAAACATTTTTTGTAGCCAAACGATTTGTACATAATTTGACAATGGACATTTAAAAAAAAAAGAAAGAAGAAGTTACCTGTTGAATGCTCATTTTTTCAATATTTGCGGGATGGGAGGGGGACACAGAACCCACATGAAAGGGATGTGATGGGTCCTCAGAACAAATGTTAATCTTTTGTGAAATGTCAGAAACTGTATTTTTATGTTGTCAAGAGGTTCAGGAAATCTTTTTCCTTCTGTTTAAAGTTTGGTCATCAAATGTTTCCAATTCTGTTCTTAGATTTTTGTTTTTTAAATTTGCAAAATAGTTTTTTCATCCTTAAAACCTTCCTTTTGATGTCGGAAATCCTTTTCTGACATTGCGGAACAGATTTCTCATTCTGCGCAGTCAAATTGACAAAATCTGCGGTCACTCCACATGACATCCCTCCTCCTCGATCCCATTAGGTAGATATATTTTGGCTCTAAGGTGGCCACGAGCACTTCATTTTCTTTCACGGTAAAGCGTGAGGCCACCATAGCAATATTTTTCAAGACTAATGGGATTTTAGGAAGTGGTCAAATTCATATATTTTCTTCATGCAATTAATAAAATATGCTATAAATTCTAATTGGCTGTTAATACGGATAGCAATTGTATTTTTGATGAAAAGAAACTTTGCACTGAATTTTGGTTGACATGTTTTGTTACAAAAATTGCATTGGTTGAATAGTATGACACAGTTAGAATTGCAAAGGAATAGTATTACATTATGTATATGTCAGATACCTATATACTGACCATATCATTTAATAGTTAAGACAACAAAAGACTCCATACAAGTTTCGCTTATGGATTATAAAACCACAAAATAAGAACTATAGACGATTACCAAGCACATAAAAAATCAGGGGAAAATATGCTTTATGAAATCATGATGACTAGCATTATTGAGACTGTCTTGAGGTATCCTTACATTCAATGATTCTAGTAGAGGTCTAGTTGATGTTAACTGTAAGGCCTAAGGGAGGAAGTATGGCATATTGCAGAACTGAATGTGCACAACATATTTGCTTTGGTTTTGGTGGTAGTGGTAGAACTTACAACACTCCCGTTGGACTCCTAAGTGAACACTATTGTGTATCCTTATATTCTTGTGTTTTAATTAAAATATGTCAGTGTTACAAATATGTAAATAAATGTTTCAAATGATCTTTGTCCTTATTTGTTTATGTCTATAACTAGTCCTAAAGCCCGTTCACACAGGCCATTTTTTGCAGGGTACAGCAGTCCCACCCCTTGCGCTCTCTCCCTGCCCCTCTCTTTTGCTCTCTCTCCCCCCTCTCTTTTGCGCTTTCTCTCCCCCTCTCTTTTGAGATCTCTCTCTCCCCCCTCTTTTGCGCTCTCTCTCCCCCCCTATTTTGCACTCTCTCTCTCCCCTCTCTCTTTTGAGCTCTCTCTCTCCCCCCTCTCTTTTGCGCTCTCTCCCCCTCTTTTGCGCTCTCTCTCCCCTCTTTTGCGCTCTCTCTATCCCCCCTCTTTTGTGCTCTCTCTATCCCCCCTCTTTTGCGCTCTCTCTCTCCCCCCTCTTTTGCGCTCTCTCTCTCCCCCCCTCTTTTGCACTCTCTCCCCCCTCTTTTGCGCTCTCTCTCTCCCCCTCTCTTTTGCGCTCTCTCTCCCCCTCTCTTTTGTGCTCTCTCTCTCACCCCTCTCTTTTGCGCTCTCTCTCACCCCTTTCTTTTGCGCTCTCTCTCTCTCCTCTCTTTTGCGCTCTCTCTCTCCCCTGTCTCTCTCCCCCCTCTCTCTCTCTCTCCTCTCTCTCCCCTCTATCTCTCTCTCCCCTCTATCTCTCTCTCCCCTCTATCTCTCTCTCCCCTCTATCTCTCTCTCTCTCTCCCCTCTATCTCTCTCTCTCTCACCCCCTCTCTCTCTCTCTCTCTCTCTCCCCCCCTCTCTCTCTCTCTCTCCCCCCTCTCTCTCTCCCCCCTCTCTCTCGCTCTCTCTCTCCCCTCTCTCTCTCTCTCCCCCCCTCTCTCTCTTTCTCCCCTCTCTCTCTTTCTCCCCCCTCTCTCTCCCCTCTCACTCTCTCTCTCCTCTCTCTCTATAACTCCCACCTCTCTCTCTCCCTCACCATCCCCTCTCTCTCTCTCTCCCCCTCCCCTCTCTCTCTCCCTCCCTCCCCTCTCTCTCCCCTCTCTCTCTCTCTCTCTCTCTCTCTCTCCCTCCTCTCTCTCACTCCCCCTCCCCTCTCTCTCTCCCTCCCCCTCTCTCACTCCCTCCCCTCTCTCCCCCTCCCCTCTCTCCCTCCCCCTCCCCTCTCTCTCTCCCTCCCCTCTCTCTCTCTCCCTCCCTTCTCTCTCTCTCCCTCCCCTCTCTCTCTCTCTCTCTCTCACTCCCCCTCCCCCTCTCTCTCTCCTTCCCCTCTCTCTCTCCCTCCCCTCACCCCTCTCTTTTGCGCTCTCTCTCACCCCTTTCTTTTGCGCTCTCTCTCCCTCCTCTCTTTTGCGCTCTCTCTCTCCCCTGTCTCTCTCCCCCTCTCTCTCTCTCTCCTCTCTCCCCCCTCTCTCTCCCCTCTATCTCTCCCCTTTATCTCTCTCTCCCCTCTATCTCTCTCTCCCCTCTATCTCTCTCTCTCTCTCTCCCCTCTATCTCTCTCTCTCCCCTCTATCTCTCTCTCTCACACCCCCCCTATCTCTCTCTCTCTCCCCCCCCTCTCTCTCTCCCCCCCTCTCTCTTGCTCTCTCTCTCCCCTCTCTCTCTCTCTCTCTCTCCCCCCTCTCTCTCTTTCTCCCCTCTCTCTCTCCCCTCTCACTCTCTCTCTCCTCTCTCTCTATAACTCCCACCTCTCTCTCTCCCTCCCCTCTCTCTCTCCCTCCCTCCCCTCTCTCTCCCCCTCTCTCTCTCTCTCTCTCCTCTCTCTCTCTCTCTCTCTCTCTCTCTCTCTCTCTCTCTCTCTCTCTCTCTTCTCTCTCTCTCTCTCTCTCTCTCTCTCCCTCCTCTCTCTCCCTCCCCCTCCCCTCTCTCTCTCCCTCCCCTCTCTCACTCCCTCCCCTCTCTCCCCCTCCCCTCTCTCCCTCCCCCCTCCCCTCTCTCTCTCTCCCTCCCCTCTCTCTCTCTCCCTCCCCTCTCTCTTTCACTCCCCCTCCCCCTCTCTCCCTCCTTCCTCTCTCTCTCTCCCTCCCCTCTCTCTCTCCCCTTTCTCTCTCTCCTCCTCCCTCCTCTCTCTCTCCTCCCCTCTTTCTCTCTCTCTCCCTTCTATCTCTCTCTCTCCCCTCTATCTCTCTCTCTCCCCTCTATCTCTCTCTCTCTCACCCCCCCCCCTCTCTCTCTCTCTCTCCGCCTCTCTCTCTCTCCCCCTCTCTCTCTTTCTCCCCTCTCTCTCCCCCTCTCTTTCTCCCCTCTCTCTCTCCCCCCCTCTCTCTCCTCATCTCCCCCCTCTCTCTCTCCCCCCTCTTCCTCCCCCTCCCCTCTCTCTCTCTCTCTCTCTCTCTCTCTCTCTCCCCTCACTCTCTCCCTCCCTCCCCTCTCTCTCCCCTCTCTCTCTCTCTCCCTCCTCTCTCTCACTCCCCCTCCCCTCTCTCTCTCTCCCTCCCCCTCCCCTCTCTCACTCCCCCTCCCCTCTCTCTCTCCTCCCCTCTCTCTCTCCCCCTCCCCTCTCTCTCCCTCCCCTCTCTCTCTCCCTCCCCTCTCTCTCTCCCTCCCCTCTCTCTCTCTCTCTCCCTACCCTCTCTCTCTCCCTCCCCTCTCTCTCTCCTCCTCCCCCCCCCTCTCTCTCTCTCCTCCCCTCTCTCTCTCTCTCCCCCTCTCTCTCTCCCCCCCCCTCTCTCTTTCTCCCCTCTCTCTCTCTCCTCTCACTCTCTCTCTCCTCTCTCTCTATAACTCCCACCTCTCTCTCTACCTCACCATCCCCCCCTCTCTATCTCTCTCTCTCTCTCTCCCTCCCCTCTCTCTCTCCCTCCCTCCCCTCTCTCTCTCTCTCTCTCCCCTCTCCCTCTCTCTCTCTCTGTCTCTCCCCCCTCTCTCTCACTCCCCCTCCCCTCTCTCTCTCCTTCCCCTCTCTCTCTCCCTCCCCTCTCTCTCTCCCCCCTCTCTCTCTCCTCCTCCCCCCCCTCTCTCTCCTCCCCTCTTTCTCTCTCTCTCCTCTATCTCTCTCTCTCCCCTCTATCTCTCTCTCTCCTCTCTATCTCTCTCTCTCTCTCTCTCTCACACCCCCCTCTCTCTCTCTCCCCCCCTCTCTCTCTCTCTCTCTCTCCCCCTCTCTTTCTCCCCTCTCTCTCTCCCCCTCTCTTTCTCCCCTCTCTCTCTCCCCTCATCTCGCCCCCTCTCTCTCCCCCCTCTCTCTCCCTCCCCCTCCCCTCTCTCTCTCTCCCTCCCTCCCCTCTCTCTCTCTCCCCTCTCTCTCTCTCTCTCTCTCTCTCTCTGTCTCTCCCTCCTCTCTCTCCCTCCCCCTCCCCTCTCTCTCCCTCCCCTCTCTCCCCCTCCCCTCTCTCTCTCCCTCCCCCTCCCCTCTCTCTCTCTCCCTCCGCCCTCTCTCTCTCCCTCCCCCCTCTCTCTCTCCCTCCCCTCTCTCTCTCACTCCCCTCTCTCTCTCCTTCCCCTCTCTCTCTCCCTCCCCTCTCTCTCTCCCCTCTCTCTCTCCTCCTCCCCCCCTCTCTCTCTCCTCCCCTCTTTCTCTCTCTCCCCTCCCCTCTTTCTCTCTCTCCCCTCTATCGCTCTCTCTCTCTCCTCTCTATCTCTCTCTCTCCTCTCTATCTCTCTCTATCTCTCTCTATCTCTCTCTATCTCTCTCTCACCCCCCCCCTCTCTCTCTCTCTCTCTCTCTCTCTCTATCTCCCCCCCTCTCTCTCTCTCCCCCTCTCTTTCTCCCCTCTCTCTCTCCCCCTCTCTTTCTCCCCTCTCTCTCTCCCCCCCCTCTCTCTCCTCATCTCCCCCCTCTCTCCCCCTCCCCTTTCTCTCTCTCCCTCCCCTCTCTATCTCCCTCCCTCCCCTCTCTCTCTCTCTCTCTCTCTCTCCCCTCTCTCTCTCTCTCTCCCTCCTCTCTCTTACTCCCCCTCCCCTCTCTCACTCCCCCTCCCCTCTCTCACTCCCCCTCCCCTCTCTCTCTTCCCTCCCCTCTCTCTCTCCCCCTCCCCTCTCTCTCTCCCTCCCCTCTCTCTCTCCCTCCCCTCTCTCTCTCTCTCTCTCCCTCCCCTCTCTCTCTCCCTCCCCTCTCTCTCTCCTCCTCCCCCTCTCTCTCTCTCTCTCTCCTCCCCTCTCTCTCTCTGCTCCCCCTCTCTCTCTCCCCCCTCCCCCTCTCTTTCTCTTCCCCTCTCTCTTTTGATCT